>NC_133617.1:700457256-700574756 GCF_048593235.1 Sminthopsis crassicaudata
CCTTTGGTTGCTGGTTTTTTTTTTCTTATGTATATTAAAAATCAAAAAAAAAATAAACCTCAAAATTTAGATCAATTTAGTTCTTGCTCAGAAATCTGGTCCAAAAGCCTATCTGTGACACACTGTTTAATTTGTTTCTTCTTCTTCTTTTTTTTAATGAGGGCGTGTGTGAAATTGGTGCCTTCCACCTGTTTCATAAAGACAAGGGCTTTCCAGAAGCACCCATGTCCATTCCCAGGAAGACCTAGCAGAAATGGGATGAAGTCCAATGGCGTCAACAGCACCTTTGACCCCCACCTCCCCACCCCTTTAACATGGGTCCACCCTGGCCTTAGGTCTGTCAAGGAATCAAACCTCCCCGAATGTCCGAGTTATGGATTTTACTAGGAGAGTTTCAGCCCTCCTGTTGTCACCCACACACTTGCCCCTCAGAGCTTCAGGAATAGGCATTTTCCTCTTTCCTCCCCTGTGCTGAATGGGCACATACCTTCCTTCCCTAGCAGTGAGGGTGAGTTGGTAGCTTTGAAGCCAACCCACTCGGGCCTGCACCAGGTGCCTGCCATAAGTCCACTACAAAGGATGCCGAAAAGCAGATGCAATTATCAGGCTTTTAGAGGGGAACTGTTCTCCGAGGCCCTTCCTTCCAGGTGAGGAGTGCTGTCTTTTACTGAATAACTGTATTGATGTTCATGTGACGTCTGGAACCAGGGGAGAGCCCCAGAAGCCCTTCCCAGGCATCTTGTTGGGGATCACTTTCCCCTCATGTTTCTGGATGCCTTCTCTCAGTGGCCCTGATGCAGGAACTCAGGAGCCTTTGGGGTCTAATGTGGGGGGACCTTGTAGGTGGACTGAGTAGAAGAAATAACTTAGAATTTGTCCACCATTTGTTTGATAGATTTTGTGGTCAGTAATGTTCTTCTGGGGTGGGGAGTGGGAAGTGGGGGAACATCAGGGAGAAAAATTCAGTAACAACCCTCTGTAAAATGCAAGTATATTTCCCAAGCCAAACTATCGCCTTTAATGGTGGTTGGTTTTTTTTTTTTTCCCTTTGGAACTTTTAAGAGGGCATTTTGTATATATTTTGTATATATTTCATATATATAATATATTACATATCTTTGGGCCAACATTTTTGTAAGTGCCTAGGGAATAGAGATTTGTCATAGAAATGTTGACAACCAATTCTTCTTGCTTGAATGGGGTTGGGTAGCCTCACCCCTTCCCTTCTTATAAACACATCAGCTCAGGTCTGGCAAATGCCTCAATAACCTGAGTTGGGAACCACACCCGGGAAGCTGGTATGGATAGTGCCTGCCCCCCACCATGGCAAGGGGCCAAGGGCAGTTTTTTTTTTTTTTTTTTTTTTTTTTTTTTTTACCTTTTGTTGAATTCTTGAAAGAATTTGGCCCCACCTTCCCCACATATACCTCCTTACAATCTTACTGGGGAAGGCTCAAATGTTTAAAGCTGCAGCCAACTCATCATTTCAATCCCAATTACCTGTTTAGTGGCTTAAACCAGCTTTTTGGCTTGTTTCATTGTTTGGAACATCTTAGTTATCAGCAGCATGATCCCTTTTCTGTCCCCTTGCCTCTCTCCTCCAAAGATGAATAAAACCATTGACTCTGTTAAACTTTTTTTTGGCCACTTGGATTCAGCTCTGATCTAGTTTGGTAAGAATGAGGCTGGAATAATTGGGCTGAGAATCGCTCTGGAACTCCTTTGTTCCTTATCATCACAGATAAACTCAACCTTTTCATTGCTATGGGCATTGCCTTCCGGAGTTCCCGGTTGAAGGATCTTTTCTCTACTTTTGACCAAAGAGATACCCAATTATCTTTGGAAAACATCCCCCAAAACCTCTTATAAGATCCAGATGGATATATTAGGTTCAAAAAGAACCTCTTCCTCCTCCCCCTTATTTGCTGAGTTCATCTGGCCAATTAGTAATAACCCCAGTTCTCAATTCTCACCCAGTTTGGGCTCACTTAATCCCCACTTGAATTCCACGGCAACTACTTGAGACAGCTTGAGTGTCCCTCTGAATTGTATATATAAATATAAGCCAAGGGCTGGACAAAGAATGGTGTCCATGCAGGAGAAATCCTGCAAATGTTCCATTTGGAAAAAATCTGACTTATTTCAGTACCCAAGGTAGTTCTAAGAAAAGTATGCATAGAATGGCTGGTGGTGGACTCAAAAGCTTATGATGGCAATTCAAGTATTTGTTGAGCATTAACTCTGTGCTCAATTCTTAGTTATTGGTGGAGATGAGAGAGAAGGGATTAGGGGAGGATACCTTAGTGATCCTCCTCAACTCCATTCCCCATCCAAGTTCTCATGGAGAAAACTGAAGGCTAGAAGGAATAAGTGATTTGGCTAAAGTTTAATAAATAATCAGAAAATTGTGTTCAAACCAGGTCTTTGACTCCATTGTCCCTCTCCCCTCCCCTTTCCCTAAACCATACTGTCTCTCCTTGCTTTCAGGGAGTTTAAATTCTTTTTGGAGATATGAAACAGGTGATTATAACGTGATAATTGATTACTTGTGAAAATCAGTGACATGGATAAGAGAGGTTATGGTTTCAGAAAAGAGAGGTATAATGATGGCTAATTGTATAGAAAGGGGAGAGATCAGCATAGGATGGAAGAGCCAGAAATGACTCCATGGACGAGGAAGAACTTGAAGAACAAGTAGGTTCCAAACCATTTGTTCTTTAATTTACATCTAGAAAAGACTGTTGAACCCAAAACCCTTCTGTTTACTCTATAAGTAACTAAACAAAAAGGAATGAGCGTCTTGTCAAAGGTAATAGAGGTAGGAAGAGGTAGGTTCATGATTTGGACCTATTTATTGCTCTCACTCCATATCTAACAGGTAGAGAGGAAGGAGGAATAGCAAGGGCATTTCAAGGAAGAGAAGAAAGTTGAGCCCAATTGGATTTTAGGGTGTTAAAAGGATGGCATTCCACACTGGATTTTCCATGTGTCATTACAGAAGTCAAAAAGGCAAGTCACACATTCCTGCCTCCCATTGCTTTGTGAGGGATTTAGGAAGATCCCTCATGGGGGACAGGGACTTGAGCCCTAAAGCATGGGCAGCTAGTATTGTCCACCCAATATGCCCTTTCCCCCAGTAGAGCCAGTTTGAGGAATCAGAGGAAAGGGAAAGGTGTGCAGAGTCACTGCTTCCCCCTCCACCCATCCCCTGGGGTGTCCAGAAATAAGGGAAGCCCTTTCCTGATCCTTGAGATTCACTTCCACCCTCACTCTGACCCATCCATTGCATACCCCTTACAGGCATTGGAAAATGAGCCCGCCTTGGCCACTGGGAACACTTCAGAGTCTCTCAAGCCCTGCGAGAGAGCAGCTGAAATGATTTATTGGGAAACTTCCTTGATTCCTTTTCAATGTTAAAAGGCCGACCAAACAACCCAGCAGTCTAATATTGCATGCCATAAATCTAAGCTTGAGATCTTTATCCCTTGAACCTTCTTGGCATGAATTGTGGGTCTGCCCTCCCTCCTTCTGAGATGTGTGTTTCACCCAAGGAGAGTTAGAGAAAGTCACTGGAGAGGGGCCCCCAAGGTCATGGTCAAGGCTTTCCCTCTAATCATCTGTTCCTGCCTCTGCTTCTGCTACCAAATATCCCACAATCCTAGCAGCCCCAACGCTGGGAAGATCGTGTCATTCACCATGGGGCAAGAGCTGTACCCTAAGTCTTTTTCCCATTGACATTTCCCTTTGTGGGCATCAATAGTCTTATTGGACTTATATTTGTTAATTTTGCAGAAATAAAATAATTTCTTCTTCCCATTCTTCTCGAATTATCAGAGACAAATGATAAAGTTGTTTTGTTCCCTTTCTACCTTTGAGCCCACTCAGCAGACTGTGGAGTAGTCCTCATGTAGGATTTTTATACTGAGCAAGGCTTCACTATCATGGTTGGGTAAAAGATTAAATGGATAGGTAGGGTTTAGCAAACTCAGATCTCAAGGAAATACTTAGCTTTCCAGTTGGCTCAGTCCAAGGATTGCCAGTGTCTGGGCTTTTCCCCATAGAAGTTTGGGGGCGGACCTTAGAAAGGACCTCAGAGGTCATAAAGCTTCCTCAAGAGTTGGAAATGACCTTGAAGCATCTTGCACTGATTAATTTCTGCCTAAATACTGTTAATGATAAGGAAGGAGGAAAAGATCTAAATTTTATGCTTTGCTTTGGCCATCGATTGGGTTCTCTGATCATTTTATGGGTGATAGGAGTATTGTTGTTTGCCTTTCATTCTCAAAGGGGACCATGACATCAGGGAGGTGATGCCATAATATGCAAGTGAATTGGATTCAAGCAAGAGAGGGCTGCACAAAGTTACCTGCCTCATTTTCCCCTCCAGAGCCATCTGAGTCCAGTGGCCAGATATAGATCAGGATGAGTGGAGATGGCCCTGAATGATAGGAGTATGTATCAAGCAGAAATCATCTAGGATAGTCTCTTAAGACTACTAATTGGGAAACTTGAGTTTTGAGAATGGCAAGCTATTTAATTAAAGTCACATGGCCAGGAACTGAACTGAGACCCTCTGACTGCAAGTATTCTTTTTCCTCTTACATTGTTCCCAATTTTGTGTGTGTGTGTGTGTGTGAGAGAGAGAGAGAGAGAGAGAGAGAGAGAGAGAGAGAGAGAGAGAGAGAGAGAGAGAGAGAGAGAGAGAGAGAGAGAGAGAGAGAGATTTAAAAATAGGCAACTGGGCGATGCAGTGGATAAAATGTAAGCCCTGCAGGAAGACATGTGGTCTCAAATACCTACTAGCTGTGTGACCCTGGGCAAGTCACTTCACCATGTTAGCCTCAGTTTACCCATCTATAAAATGAGCTGGAGAAGGAAATGGCAAAACTATGCCACTATCTTTGCCAAGAAATGGACTCACAGTCAAACACAACTGAAACAATTAAAATGAAAAAAAAAGTTCCTAGAATTCACCTGATATAATATTTGTTATTATAGTATCCTTTGATTCAGAAAAAAAAAATGACAGGAAGCTTCTATGAATTCAACAATATAATTAAACGGCTCCATATTTTGTAAACAGCAAGAGCATCTATGCCGAGTTGAAAGGTAATAATTATCCAGAGTCTCATGTAGTCTTGGAAAGGCGTATTTGCTTTTGTAAGAATTCACAGAGATTGGTGGGCATTGTTGCAGTCCCTGGACTGCTTTCACGTTCATTTGTTTGGTTCTCAGTTGTGGGCACAGTGCTCAAAGAGTGGGTTTTGCCCTCACCTTCTCTTCCTTAGAGCTGATGACCCTGGAGAGGGTGAGAACTTCTGGAAGATGCTTGCCAAAAATCAGAAAAGGTGCAGACCAGAGCTGGCCACCTCTGTGAATTGGAGCTCTTTCAAGCTTCCAGAGGCACCAGGTGCCTTTAGCAGACGGTGCTCACAGGGCCCGGTGAAGCTTCCTGTTGATGGCAATGGAACCTTTAGCTGCACTGCCAACAACTAAGCCTCCGGGAGCGAGCAGCCAGCAGAGTGGATCAGACAGCCTGGATTTGGTGTCTCATCTGATAGACACCTGCTTGGGAAAGAAATCTCTCCCAAACATCCTCATGCAGAGAGAAACAAAGAGAAGGACTAAATTAGGGCCCTCCAGGTATCTTGGGGTACTTTCAACAGAATGTATCCAAGAATGCCCATCACATACTCATCCGGACCCTCTCATCCATGTTCTCATGTGGGCAAACAGGCAGGTTAGAGTACCGTTTCTAATGGAGGCCAGCCTCTGTGGGAGGCTGTCTTGCTGTTCCTTTATGGGCCTCCCTGGGTGGCCAGCCCTGCACACATCTCTGTCAGCAGGAAAGAGGGAGGAAGCCTTCTCTTTCTCACATGATCTGCTAAAAAGGGACACTCTGTGTTAGTTGCTCAACCCTGCTTTCTCGTGTTTACATCCAGGAGCCTCCTGCTATTATGGGATCAGGGCTGCCAGTCCCTCCTGGCCTGGCAGGAGCTCCACTTAGCTGCAGCCCCTGCCAACCTGGGAACTCAAGTCAACATGACTCCAGCCAAAGCCGAGCTCCCCCTGATGTTAGCTCTGAGAGGAACCCTGGGCTTGGGGTCCACAGACCTGGCCCCATCCCTGCCCCTCTCTCTAGTTGTTTAACTAGGGGAGTTCCTTCCCCTCCATTGCCTCGGCAAAGCGGGGACACAAATACTGGTCCTCCTGAGCTCCCAGGGTGGTGCTGAGGAAAGTTTATTGGGAAATTCTAGTGAGGGGATCCTGAGAGATAGTGACTGTACATGCGAGATTCAGTGGTCCTCCCAGGGGAGGAAACACCTTCCATTAGTATGCCCGGTTACCTTGCCCAGGGTCACACCACAAATCCATGTCAGATAGGATCCAGCTTGGAAGGCAGCTCGACATCACATCACAACATGTAATACATTGCAACATAAACAGTGTTGTCATTGCTGTTGGGTCATTTAGACAAATCCAACTCTTCTTGTAGTCTGTGGGGTTTTCTGGGCAACCTGGCAAAGACTTAATGAGTGCTTATTGATTATCATGAATCTTGACTATAGCTGGATATACATTAAAGACCTGGCACACAGAAGGCACATAATAAGTACTTATTATTTATCTTTATTATAGCTGGCATTATTACCTGGAATGCAGAAGGTACTTAAGATGTACTTATTGATTATTATGTATATTAAGGCCTGGTACACAGAAGGCACTTAATAATTACTTTTTGATTATTATATGTAGTGATTATAGAAGGCACTTTATTGATTATTATGTACATTAAGATCTGGCAACCAGAAGGAACTTAATAAGTGCTTATTTATTATTATGTACCTTGATTATAGCCAGGTATACATCAAAATTCTGAACATGATTACTGCTCAGCTATTGAGAAACTTCAAAAGAGCCATTCTCACACTGGCTTAGATAATCTGGGTTCTAGACCTGGCTCTGCTCCTTATTAGCTGGTGACGGCCAGATCTCCTACTCTTCCTAAACTTCAGTTTCCTCATCTGAAAATGGGGGTAATCCTAATTATGCTCCTTTCAACCTCCAAAAGTAATTACAAGGAATATGGTTTGTACCTCTTAAAGGCTTTTTATAAATGGCACTTCCTAGAATTGGCAAGTTGACATGTGACCATGGCTTCATGGGAAAACATGGATAGTTAAGGAGATATTTTATTCACTTGTACCTTGAAAAAAGACTAGCGAAGTACAGCTGCGATGGTGAGATTTATCATGCGATTTGACAGCTCGGCTACTCTGCTGCTGATGGCCTGCTGCGGAGCCCGTTTGAGGAGAGGGTGCTGAGGAGGGGTTAGATGCGGCAAGCCTAACCAATTGGATCCCTCCTTCTCTGAGGGAAATCTGGGCTTTTCTAAGGATCCTCACGTTATTTGCATCCTCTATTCTTCAGCGGCTCTTCTTCCCTTGAAAACATCAAACTTTCTGATGCCCAGGATAGAAAAGGTACCAATTTCCTGCTGACTTTATGATTCAATCCAAAGCCAGGACTGCAGTGTGAAGCCCTTTTCTCCTTCAGTCTGCTTAGTCCGTTGGAAGTCACAGGATATCTGAATGCACTGGTACCTTAAGAGATCAGATAGTCTGGCCCTAGAGGTTGGAAAGTGAGGTTCAGCAAGGGAAATTACGTGGGCAAGTTCACATAGTCAGGAGGCAGCAGAATTTCTAACTTCTCTCCCTTTTCTCCAAAGGTTTCTTTTGTTGTGTTTGGCCTCCCAGAAGGCCATAGGGTCCCCCTCCTCTTGCCCCGGCTGCCTGTGCTACCCCCCTCCCACCTGCCCCAGACCCCTCCGGTGAAGCCATTTTGGAAAATACCTGCAGCTAATGTGCCGTTTTCCTAATGAGTCCTTTATCCCAAGATCTTTCCACAAGCCACTGGGGAGAGACGTGCACATATAATTAGGCTAGCTTTATTAGAATCAAAGGGGTGAGTCATATTTGCAAACGGCTCTTATTATACTCAATCTTCCCTTGCAGCTGTTAGGAGGCAGAGCCAATTGTTGGATACTTTAGGAAGGGGGGAGGGAAGGCGAAGTGGGGAGGAAACATTGTATAGACTTACTTGCCTTGAGGTCGGGGTGTGTATTTTCCAATTGTTACCTCTGCTATTCTCCTGGGGAGCTCAGGCTCCATTATGTGGCTGGATTGGGGTCAAAAGGAAACTATTTGACCCATACTTGGAACTTACTTACATTGTTGAGTGCTCGCTGGACGGCAAGCTGAGCCATTCGACTAAAAACAGACATTCAGACTATTCCAGGATCCACCCTGGGATGAATCATTACTATTCTTGGACAAGAAAACAGCTAAGTGCTCAGTCCCTTGTCTGGGGCAGGCAGGAGGCTGGGATGCTTTCTCTGCTGTCCTTCTGCAGCTAGGAAGCTAGGAGGGATTCCCAGAAGCTTGTACCTGGTACCCCAACTCTGGGGAGAACAGAGATCATCCTGCCCGCTCCCACACAGAGAATCAGACAGGCCCACCTCAGCTCTGACACTAAGGAATTTGTAATAGGAGACTTAGACTATAAGCTCCCTGAGGGCAGGGCTTACAATGTTTTCTGTCCTTTTTTTTCCTCTTTCCTTTCCCTTTCCTTTCCCTTTCCTTTCCCTTCTTTTTCTTTGCTCCATTTCTTTCTCTTCCTTCCTTCCTCCCTCACTCCCTTCTTCCTTCTCTTTCTCTTTTGTCCTGTTTCTTTCTTTCTTTCTTTCTTTCTTTCTTTCTTTCTTTCTTTCTTTCTTTCTTTCTTTCTTTCTTTCTTTCTTTCTTTCTTTCCTTTCTTTTCTTTCTTTCTTTCTTTCTTTCTTTCTTTCTTCTTTCTTTCTTTCTTTCTTTCTTTCTTTCTTTTCTTTCTTTCTTTCTTTCTTTCTTTCTTTCTTTCTTTCTTTCTTTCTTTCTTTCTTTTCTTTCTTTCTTTCTTTCTTTCTTTCTTCTTCTTTCTTCTCTCTCTTCCTTCCTGACTCCTTTGTTATGATATCTTAGAAGCAGAGAAAGAAACATTGTTATAGAAGGAAATATCCACTGATTTGGAATCAAAGTATCAAAGTTTTAGAATTTAGAAAGATTAGAATCAAAGTATCAAAGGTTTAGATCCTACCTTCCTTTCCTCATCTCTTAAATACTGGGATTGCATTTGATAGCTTCTTAATGTTCCTTCCACATTGAAATTTGGGACTGTAAGATTAGACCTCTCCATTTCCTTATAGTCACGAGATACAATTTCCTATAAATGCTAGCTGCTACCAAAGGATGATCCCAAAGGTTATCCCAACTTTAGGATTCTCTGATTCTCATGCTGGACAAGAAGCCTGGTTCTCATTCTAAAAAAGGTCATGTTTCTTGACTTTCATGCTGGATCCTATAGTTTCTAGGACTATTTTTAAAGAAACCTATAACATTGAGTCAGGAGTTCAATCTGAGCTCAATCACTATTCAATTAGCCTTTTTTTTGAGTGCAGTATTGTGATAAAGAATGTGGAGGATGGAGAGGAAAAGAATAGGTATGAGACAGGATCTTCTTGGAGGATGACAATAAATTTTGGATTTAATCATCCAGGAGAATGAGGGATGTGAGAGATACCCTTTGTTCCACTGTAAATAGGAATATAGCAAACGAGAAGCTTCTGTCTGAAGAATTTTGAGTTCTCCTAAGGCAGAGAGCCTTCTGGAAACCTGCATTTCTTAAATCATTTTTATATTTCTGAGGATTTCTCAGTAGTTTGAAATGGACATTGGTTTACCATTTTTTTTTTAAATTGTGCTTTTCTCCCTAGAAAGCAGCACTTTGTTTTCCTTTGAAGGAGTTACTGCAAAGACGGAATTGAATGGTACATCGATTTTAGTTTAAGGAGCTGCCCAATTCAATGCTATCTGTATGCAGCAGCAACATGAGTGTCTGCCCCACTCCCAGACCTGAATTCTCTTGATCAAAGGCCTCAGATGGCCTACGAGCACTGAACCAAGAACATACTGTAGTTGGTGGTGAACAGAGGATTACAGAGATGTTGGGGAGAAAGTAGGTCATATTTTAAACTCTTTCAGCATTGGAGAAAAGCAGCCTTCACTCTGAAAATGCCAATTCCAGTCTCAGCTTTAGCACTAATTGTGTGACTGTGGCTAAGTCTCCTTCCTTCCTCTGGGCCCCAGTGGCTTCCTTTATAATGAGAGGATTGAACAAGATAACGATCTATGTTAGTATCATCTCTCAACCCTTCTAATATTAATGTCATGTGACTATTGCTGATGCAGATTACTTCCAAGAAAAGCTACATTCATGAATCCATTCATTCAAAAATGGAACTAAACATGATGTATGCAGATGTTTAGAAAGTCAAACTTCACTAATGTATCTTCACAATTCTACTCAGAACTTATTATATATTCCATTACTCAGGAATCAAGGGAGCCCAGACTATGTCTGGGTTGATGTATTCTCTGATACCATAGATTTCTGTGAAATACTCGCTGCCCCACCCCCAGAATCAATAGCATTTCCATGCCCTCTATTAACATGTGCTGTTTGAAGAGTTGGAGTAAATAGCAGCTGCTCTAGGTTTTTCTGGTCACCCAATTTTTTATTTATTTATTTATTTATTTGGAAAAAAGGCACTGTGAGCACTCCATGGTTAGAAAAGAAGGGACCTTTGAGTCTTTTATTTGTGTTCACTGCCATAGTCAACCTTTCTTGGTGGAGGGTTACCCAAGGGGAATTTCCCCCTTTCCTCTAGGTGAAATCTAGGAAAATAGTTTAGTATCACAGAAAGATCGTTGAATGTAGACACAATCAGCTGACTTAGAACCCAAGCTCTGCTACATTCCCCAGGGTGACTCTTGGCTAAATCAACTATTCAAAACCATGGTTTCCTTTTAGTTAAAAGAAGAGACTGGTCTAGAATTTTTAGACCATCTTTATGATCCCTTCTATGATACCTTCTATGATTTAGGCCTCTAAGTCAGCACATGGGTCACCGGAGGAGAAACTTTTATTGTCCTTTTTCTTTCTTAAATATTGCCTACTGATATCAAGGTCTGATCCAAAAAGGGATATTTTTGTTAAAAGAAAAAGACTGCCTTTCATCCATAGAGTACTTTCTAACTTTATAAAGCTTTATTATATCTTTTACTTTGGCTTGCCTTTAGAATACTATCAGAGAAATAAGTTAAGGTGGATAGATATCAATTAATATTCCCATTTCACAGGTGAGAAGATTGAGATTTAGTTAGCTAATTTGCCAACAGTCTCAGAGTCTATTGACCTGTCAGACTGCTTTTTAGGTATATGCCTATGGGGATTTGGAAATATAACAGCAATAATAAAAACTACTCCTGGAGGATGCCTTCATGTAAAGGCTGTGTGTCATGAAGGACCATATGATATAGTGGGAGATGGACTGGATTTGGGAACAGAGGACCTGGATCCCAATCTTAACTCCTGAATAAGCTACTTTCTGCCCTTTTTTGTGCTTTTCCAGTATAAAAAGAGGGCATCATAATAGGTGACCTCCAAAGCCCCTTCTAGTTCCAATGTCTTGATATTTTAATTCAAGGAGCATTTATTAAGTGGCAGGAGCTGTATTAAGTGCTGAGGATACAAAACCAAAAGCAGCTCCTTAAACAGCAACCTTAAGGAACTTACTTTTCTACTTGAAGTATGACAATATGTACTTTTAGAAACAAATGTAAAATTTGGAGATGAAATGTTAATATATGGGATGCAGGATTAGGAATGTCTTCATGTAGGAACAGGTATCTGGGCTGTGCCCCAAATGGAACTAGAGCTTCTAAGAAGCCAAGATGAAAAGGCGGACATTCAAAAATATTTTTTAAAATTATTTTTAATTTATGGAATAAAATAAGTATTTCCATAATATAGCATAATTTTTAAAAGATGTTTGTGGGGCAGCTATGTGGTATAGCGGTTAGAGTGCCAGCCCTGAAATCAGGAGGACCTGAGTTCATATCCAGCCTCAGACACTTAATACTTCCTTGTTGTGTGAGTTTGGGCAAGTCACTTAACCCCTGTTGCCTCGGGGGGGGGGGGGGGAGGGAAGATGTTTGCACATGAAATTGCAGATGTATTATGTACAACTTGCTATTCATTTTAAATGGATAATATTATCATATAAATCATATATTATTATATAAATCCCCCTCTCCCCCCTGAAGCCTTTATAAGGCTATGTAAATGATCCTTTGGCTACCCTGTATTTTCATGAGTTATCCCTGAGAATCTGAATGAAATTAAATAGGATAAAGCCCAGTAAACCATGGTATTGTTTGGATCCCTTCCAACCTTAAGGACTGTGGCTTCCCATCATAATGGAAATAGAACGATATTGGAAATGATGATGGCAGTTATTGATTCCCTTGGTAATTAGGCAGGGAGAGGAAAACAGGATACTTGGAGGTTTCACAGATTAAATGTTATCCAGTCAGTTGTCCCCTACTCAAATGAAGAACCAAGCCATCACCAATCACTTTGGCAGTACTATATTAACTTTATCTGGAAAGTGTCTGCCTCTTTTAAGGGTGCTTATTCTAAAATACCATCCTGGATTTGTTGAAATGTGAAGAGCACTGGGTCTAGATGTCAGGATCCCTGAATTCTAGAAAGGGGAGTCACAGACTTTCCAAAGTGGAGGGACCTCAGAAGCCATCTAGTTCTGCCTGTTTCTCTATTGTATAAACAGACAATTCCTACAGCAGCCCAGACAGGTGATCATCTGTCACTTTTGTCTGAAGAGCTATAGTAAGGGAAGCTACTATCTTTCAAGGCAGTTCATTCTACTTTGGGCAGCTCCAATCATTAGTAAGATTTCCCTGAAATTGAGTCTAAAATGTACCTCCTTTTAGTTTTCAACCCATTATTTCTAATTCTGCCTTTTTTTGTGCCAAGCAGAAAAAAAAATCTCTTTACTCTTCCCAAGATAGACTTCAGATTCTTGATAGCTATAAGATCCATTCTCACCATCCCAGAGTCTTCTCCAGGCTGAGTCCTTCATCCAGTCCATAATCTTTTGAGCTTGAAGTCAAGACATAATATTTAACAACCTGAATGCTCTAATTTGAGACCCAGAACTGAAAGTGGCACTTCATATTTGCTGAGTCTGTTTTGAAATATGGTACCTAGAACTGAAAATAGTAGCACCCTCTATATGATCTGACAAGCACAGCATAGAATTATTTCTTCCCTACTGCTTTCTTAATGCCCTCTAATATCGCATTAGGATTTGGGGGTTATTACATCACTGCTTATTCATTAAATAAAGTATTCTACTAAAACTCCCTGTTCTTTTTTACGGAAACCACACCATACCATCCTTCATCTATAGCAGTGGTCCTTAAACTTTTTAAATAGGGGCCAGTTCACTGTCCCTCAGACTGTGGGAGGGCTGGACTATAGTAAAAACAAAAGCTCACACTCTGTCTCCGCCCCTCAGCCCATTTGCCATAACCTGGCGGGCTGCATAAATGTCCTCAGTGGGCCATAGTTTGAGAACTCCTGCTCTATAGTAACTTGTAAAACTCAAAAATGTAAGTTTTGTTTTTATATTGTGTCTGATTAGAATCTTTTTATGCTGAAAGTACAATATCCACCTCAACCTGATGAGCATGGAAGTTTTAGCCTACTACTTTTCATCTGGCCTGGGTTTCTCCTCCTTTATTGTTGTTAGTCATTTTGGGTCAAACTCTTTGTTTCCCTATTTTGGATTTTCTTGATAGAGATACAGCAGTGAGTTTTTCATTTCCTTTCCCAGCTCATTTTACAGATGAGGAAACTGAGGCAAACAGAATTAAAAGTGATTTAGTCATCATCATTAAAAGTAAGCGAGGCCATGTTTGAACTCAGGAAGATGAGTTGTCCTGATTCTAGACCTGATACTCTTATCTAATCCATTACCACCCAGCTTCCTCCTCCTTGGGCTGACTTGTTTGATAGTCCTCTCCTGGGGAGCAGGAGGTGGGATGGAATTCACCATAGTGATGTCAGGATTTTTGTGTGGACACCAGGTTGGTTTTAGCAGCTCTGAACTCTGGAACTCAAGGGATCTACCCTTCTCGACTTCCTCAGTAGTATGACTACTAATGTCATCTAGTGGACTAGCTATCTGTATACAGGTATACCTCATTTTGCTGTGCCTCACTTTATTGTGACTTGAGTATATTGCATTTAAAAAAAAAACACATTGAAGGTTTGTGGCGATGCTGAGTCCAGCTAGACCATCTATTTTTCCAACAGCATTTGTTCATGTGGTTTCTTTGTGTCACATTTTGGCAATTTTTGCACAATTTCAACTTTTTCATTATTATATGTTATGGTGATCTATGATCAATGATCTTTGATATTACTATTGTAAATTATTTTTGGGGGCCATGAATTGTGCCCACGTAGGACAGTGAACTTAGTCAATAAATCTATGTGTTCTAATCCTTCCAAGGAACTGAATGTTGCCCATCTCTTTCCCTTTACTCAGACCTCTGAATTGCCTGAGATACAAAAATATAAATAACCTCACAATGGCCTCTTAAATATTCAAGTGAAAGGAAAAGTGGTACCTCTATCTCTCCCTTTAAATCAAAGGCTAGAAATAATTAAACTGAGTGAGGAGGGCATGCTAAAAGCCAGGATAGATTGAAAGCTAGCCCTCCTCCAACAGTTAGCCAAGTTGTGAATGTAAAGGAAAAGTTCTTAAAGGAAACTAGAAGTGTTCATTGTTAATTTTTTGTTTTTGTTTTTGTTTTTTAGCAATAAAGCATTTTTTTAGTTAAGGTATATATATATTTCCTTTAGATATGTTGCTATTGCACACTTAGAATACAGTATAGAGCAAATAATAACTTTTATAGGTACTGGGGAGCCAAAAAAAATTTGTGTCTTTCTTTATTGAGATATTCATTTTATTGTGATGGTCTGGAACTGACTGAACCCTATACCTTGTACGTTTGTAATTAGAAAAGCATGTTAATTGCACCTTTATCCAGGTCATCACTACAAATGTTGACCAGCTTAGGGCCAAGCAGATATCCTGGGGCCATACCACTGGAGACCTCCATACTTTTAGAGTCTGGTCCTCCAGTCAGTACTATCACTAAATCCATAACACTCTTGTCTTTCCCACAAGAATTGCTAGAGAGACCTCGCCAAAAGCTTTGTTAAAATTTTATTCCAACTGTCTACCAGAGTCTACTGATCTATCAAACAGCTGTGTCTAAAAAAATAGATAAAAGTTGAAGTGTCGTGACATATTTGGGATCATTCCTGTTCATATCTGAGCTGTAATACTGGGATCAGAGAGATATATTTGGGGCCATCTCTATTCATATATGAGTCGTAATACTGGGATCAGAGAATTCAAAGATTTAGAGCCAGGAAGGGCTTTAGACCTCATCTAGTGACAAACCCTCTTTTACCTCTCTGGGCCTAAACCGTACCATCTATAAAATTTAAAAAATGGAAATAAATCTTCATGGTCTCTACCAGTTTAACCATTTAGGCAGTATGCATAGTTCAATTCAACAAACATCTAACTCTTACTTTAATCATATCAGCGTGCTAGGAAAGAGTTTGGGATAAAAAGAAGCAGTTCTTGCCTTCTGGGAACTTAATCTTTCAGGGGAACATAACAGCTACATGGATGAGCAAACTCAAAAGTATATGCAAGATAACACAGGTGGGCTCAGAGGCTTGGCAGATACTCACTCTAGGCATCTCATGGATGGTCCCAGGGCCTTCACCAGCATGAATTGATTTTTCTCTCCGGCTTTTGTCTTTTTCTCTCACCCCTTGAAGACGAAACGTATTGAGCCTGTCCAAGGGAATTGATCATATTGGTGCTCTGAAGTGGGACCTGGCCCTCTGCCTCCTCTTGGTCTGGATAATTTGTTTCTTCTGCATTTGGAAAGGAATCAAGTCAACTGGGAAAGTAAGTCATGCTTGGTTTTTCTGGTATTTTGGGGGAAGAGGGAGGAAGGTTTCTCTGGTTTCTTATCTCCTAATTTACCCCCATCTTTGACAATAACTCTAGAGCACATCATTGAGGAGAGTCATCTTTTATTTTTATTTTTTTATTAAAGCTTTTTATTTTTCAAAGCATGTGCATGAATAATTCTGCAACATTAGCCCTTGCAAAACCTTGTGTTCCAGTCTTCCTCCCCTTCTCCCACCCCCCTTCCATAGATAGCAAGTAGTCCAATATATGTTAAACATGGAAGAAATATATGTTTAATCCAATATATGCATACATATTTACACAATTATCTTGCTGTATGAGAAATATCAAATCAAACCAGAAAAAAATGATGAAGAAAACAAAGTGCAAGCAAACAACAACAAAAAGAATGAAAATATTATGTTGTGATCCACACTCAGTTCCCATAGTCCTCTCTCTGGATGTAGATGGCTCTTTTGATCAAGGAGAGTCATCTTAAGCCAACCTTTTCAATAGGAGAATAGAATTGTAAAGAGTACCTTTGATATTTTCTTACCTTCATTTTCAGTGAATGAGCTTCTCCCATTAATCATACTTGTGTCCACACTCCAGAGTTTTAGCACAGTGCTTAGCACATAGTAGGTGCTTAATAATCAATAATCATCATTGACCCCTCAGAAAAGTAGGAGTTGTTTGTTGACTGGCTAGATAGGTGATGCTCGCTTTCAATATTTTTTTCTCCCTGGGGTATTTGCAATGTTGATAGGGGACAGAAAAAAGAATAAAAGGACTCCAAGATATCTAAGTAACTTTTCTACTAGAGTGGTAACTGAGAGGGCCATGGGAATGGCTCACCATAAGTTGGGCCTTTTTAATGTCCCTCGGATCACACAACACATAGGCCAGTCTAGACCTATAATTTCAAAATTTCTGGCACGTTTTGGAGTGGCCAGAATCAGCAATAGATTTCAGGAATGCCAGTGAACTTGGATGGGGAAAATGCTATTTTTATCTTCACCATCCTCAAAATATTTCCTTCAATTATTTAAAAATGTGATTCCAAGAAGGGGTCCATAGTACTCTTCAAACTGCCAGACGTGTCCATGAAACCACAATGTTTAAGGGCACTGGGCTAGGACAGATTTCTAGAATCCCAGCTCCATGGAACCTCTGAATCATTTATTTCAACCTTTCTCTAGATAAAGGAATCCCCTCTGTACCCTGAGGAGAAATAGCACAATGTAGAAGATACATAGTACTTATTCTAGAATCAAAGGACTTGGTGTGATATCTTGTCTTTCTTGGAGAAATCACTTAATAACTTTATACCTCAGTTTCCTCATTTTTTAAACTTTAAGATCACTTCTAGCTTGAATGTTTATGATAACCACCAGATGGCCAGCCAATTCCTGTTTGATCAAATCTAGTGATGGAGAGCTCTCTACCTCACAAGGCAGATTCACATGCTCTTCAGATGCCCAGATTTTTTCCATAAAACTTCGATAGTGCAGCTAAGGGTTATTACAGCTCTTTTCTTACAAGGTCATTGCAGCTCTTCTCTTTAGGATACATGGTTCTGTTTCTTGTTTGATGGTTGATGGACTATCCTCCTTGGCCAAGGTACCACCCTTTCAGTGCTTTAATTTCCACCATATAGAAAAACAAAAAAAGTTATTTGTGAAATATGAACTTCTATCTGACTATGTCTTAGATGTTCACAAGAATTTAGAGAAGGATAGGCAATGAAGCTTATAGTCTAGATGAGAAAAAAAGAAAAAACGTCAAACATTAGGCAAGATGAATAGTGATTAATGGCCTTAACACTACAAACTAATAGAGAACCAAGCCTGGATCCCAGAGTTCGTGGTCCAGTGTCTTTTCCACTGTGCTATCCTTCTCTAGCTCCCTGGGGCATTTTCTATTTTATTTTAGTCTCCCAGAGGTAAGGGTGTGGTTTCCCACATATATGACAACCTCTAGGAAGAACAGAACAATAACGCTGCCTCTATTTCTGCAGAGCATGGCCAATACAAATACAGGCAGAGTTCTTTGGATTTCCTTGCACTCAGAGAACAGTAAATCATCCACCTGTCACAATGTGATCAACAGGCTAGACCTTTCCTCCCCAGAACCGCTAGCTTCTCTACACAAATGGCCTTGAAGCACATCTCTGTTCTTTGAGGTTTCTAGAGCAGCTGAAAGATCAGACTGAATGTTGGAATCAGTCTTGATTCTTCTGCTATGAGAGTCACAGATATTCAAGTGGAAGCTCTCAACTCCAGACTTCTATGTGGTAGAAATAAATGTTTTTTTCAAAGCCACATTTTGAGAAATTTTGAGCGTATGGGGTGGTGAATAAAGCCTAGGGCCAGAAATCAAGACTTCAGATGTTTGGATTGTCTACCATTCACTCATTATAGGACACCAGACTAGTCTTCTGGGCCCATTTTCCTCCCTATGTAAAGTGAAGATAGAGAACCACTGGATATCTATCATTTAGCTTAGCTCTCTCATTTGGGACCTAAGTTTCCCCAAATTGCAGGTAAAAAAGCCACAGGATCCACACTCATGTTCTTTGATAACAATAATTAGCTTTTGTAGAGAGCTTTAAGGTTTGTGAAATACTCTACATGTGAGATTATCAATGCCCATTTGATCCCTATTTGCCAAATAAAATGTATAACATACACATTGCACTACTACGGCACTGCAGGATGACAGTTCACTGCAAAAGTCTCTTAAAAAGCTTCTCTTGTATGTAAGCCTAATGTAAGCTAAGCACATGGGAAACACAAGGGTCCAATAAGGCATGGAAATGTGGCAGAGCAGATAAAAGGCTGGATTAGCAGCCATAAGGAGATCTGGATTTGAATCTTGTCCCGGATATTTACTGCATGGCCATGAGTGCATAGGATCCTAGATTCAGAGAAACTGGGGAGCATTCTAGGGCAACCACTCCATTTTGGGAAAATGAGTCCCAGCAATGAAGATATCTCTAGTTCTCTGAAAGCGGGAGATTGTTATAAGGCACCTGTCCCACAAAGCAATGTGTGTCTTGGGTCAGAGGAAATTGCCAACATTAATAGGAATGATTTTATTCATGGTGAGATTAAGACACACACTGCCCCGAGCTGGAGAGCATTTGCTCGATCTAATTTTGCAGGTGAAGAACCAGAGATCCAAGGACATTACATGTTTTACTGAGGGTTGTGCAATCATTAAGGATCAGCTGAAGCTGGTTTCATTTCCCTCATTTGCCCATGAGCAAAAGTACCAAAATATAGTTAGTTGGCTTTGAGTAAGGAAGTGTCTGAAATGACCCGTGAGTTCAGAGAGCAAACCTCTGCCCTAGGCGAATGACTGGCTCCTTCAGGGAGTCACATGCTTGCTTTGGCATGATACCCATGCAGTTATTGGCTTCTGCTTCCTTGGAGGGGGTGATGGAGTCAGAGGAACCTTCACTGACTTTCAGGAGTCTGAAGACATGGATTCTCCTTAACAAAAGCTCCTGCTAATTTCAAAGGGTAGTTGGAACCCATCATTCTCTTCCAGTGGGAGATAAGGAAATTATGAGGCTGGGAGACAGTAAAAGCCTTGTGTTTTCTCTATGTAGCGAGCTAATAGCAGAGCTGGGAGCGGATCTAGATCTTCTGACATTAAGTCCCAGGCTTACTGCATTGCACCAGCCTGCCCTGAAAAAATTCCCCACACTTAAACATTTTCATAATAAACTGCTCAGTCTGCCTCAGTAGTAGAGGAGAAATGACTGAAGAGGGAAGTCTAGGCTTTGCTGCCCCTCACTGGTGTGAATTTGTGATTCCCAAGGTCCCTTCCCATAATCCTTCCTTACTTCACCTTCTGGCAACCTGGGGCTAGGAAACAAGGGTGTGGTTTGACTTTGTGGTTACATATATGCCAAAGAATGTGTTTGACTAAGTTGTTTCTTCTCACACCCTAAGAGCTTTTCTGGGTTTTTTTGAAAGTGAAAAGAATGCAATTGTGGTAGTGGTTGGTATCTTCTCCCTGCCCCCTTTCCCCATCTTGAATTTATCAGTGTAGGGAACTCCAGATGTGAAACCTTTCTTTACAATGCAGACTGGTAGCTCACCAGAAAATCCTCCTATAGTATCAAAATTACCTGTGACAGGTATATAAAAAGAGAGAATGTCAGAACTGAAAGAGACCTTAGAAGAGAGAACACTATAGCTTGAAGAAATTTTAGATCAGGGAAATAGAACTAAAAAGGGCCTTGAAAATTACAATGATAGAGCTAAGAGAGACCTTAAAATATATAATGTTAAATTTTTAAGGAACCTTAAAACAGAGAATATGGAAGCTGAAACAGATCTGGAAAACCAAAATGGTGGAGGC
This sequence comes from Sminthopsis crassicaudata, assembly GCF_048593235.1. Lineage (NCBI taxonomy): Eukaryota > Metazoa > Chordata > Mammalia > Dasyuromorphia > Dasyuridae > Sminthopsis > Sminthopsis crassicaudata. The sequence goes on from NC_133617.1 coordinate 700,477,592, forward strand.
AGAAGGAACCTCAGAATACAGAATGTTAGAATTGGAAAGGGCCTTAGAATATTAGTATCAGTCTCATACAAATCATCCCTGTGGGCTGCATATGGACTTAGGAAACCACAAAATGACATCAACCATGTAGTGTTTTTATTTTGTTACACATCTCTTTGTTACATTTTTATTTGTTTGTTTGCTTTCAGGGTTTCACTCTAAAGTTTGGCAGGTATAGTTTGGCATCTCTACCTTAGAACAGAATTTTAGATCTGGCGAGGTGACTCCTTGAAGCTCACTGGGTCCAATTCTCCTCTCATTTACAGATGGCCATGGGAGTAGAGACCCAGAGTAGGCAAGCGACTTACAATTCCACAATCAATTGGTAGAGGAGGTCTAGAGTGGAAAGGGTCACACAAGTCTTCATAGTTCATAGAATGTTCATCTTCCAATACAGGGTTTCTGATTTCCCCCCCCCCACCCATGTCTTAGACCTCTCTGGAAATCTATTGAAGCCTATGGACCCCTTATTTCTCAAAATTATGTTGTAAAATAATTGAGAGAAAATAAATTTCAGTTGCAGGTTAATGAGACTCAAAATACATTTTCCCCTCATGATAATACCTTGTAAGTCCCATGTCAACAACCCCCTCTCTATTCCAACCCTCCAGCATTTTATACAGGAGATAACTAGGGAACGTCACATGCTGACTAATAGGGGTTCTAGCAGCTTTTCCATATTATCTTGTGCCAGTCATTTCCTTTCTGTGAGACAAATTTCCTTTCCTATAAAATGAGGGGATGACAAGAGATGAGTTCCTGTGTCCCTTCTAGTTTCAAATGTCTCTAATACTCCCATGACCTACCCAACCTATCCCACAGTTTGTAACTGGCCAAGTCTGAAATCCAGATTTCTTGACTCCGAATTCACTGCTTTATGTTATCAGGGTAAAAGCTAGCCCAACTGAGTTCTCTGTAATGTTAGGCATGTGTATTTCCATTCTAAAGACTCAACATACTGTGGAGGATTGGTTGATAGAACGGAAAAATACCATGCCTTATGGAAAGGCCCAATATGCTTTACACCACCAGTATTGTGGCGCCCCTGGCCTTGGCTTCTCCTGGCATAACTCCCCTAGGACGTATTTAAAAAGCAGGAGAGTGGATCTCAAGAGCTTTCCCTCCAGATCAGCAAATTTTGCAAAACAAAAATATATTTTAAATGAGGCGACGGGGATGTAATTACAAAGGGGGAGCCTGTTTGACTCCAGTTTCAACACAAATACACACAAACACTAGACAACCAACAAAAGTGAAAATCTGCAGGCACATTTTCTCAAGCACTCCATCCCCCTCAGCCCTCCAGAAACAATAACTAATCACCCCCACCCCTCCAGAAACAATCACTGCAGCCACCACCACCCTTCACCCTAGACATAAAACCCTTTTGCTGCAAGCAGAGATTGGCTGGCACAATAGTGTGAGCCTTCGAAGCCTGAAGACTTTGAAGTGCCTGCCCAGCAGAGTCTGAGGACTCCATTCATGGCCAGCAGCTATTGTCTTGGGCAGTCTACATGTCTCCAGGGTTCCTGGGATGGGGCCGGGCAGGAGCTGGCTACTGATGGAGATGGGGAAGCCTGTCCTCAGGAAGGGAGGAGGGGGAAAAGCTTTAGGGGAATTTTATTTGATTATTTTTCTCTAAAGCATTTCATAAATTGCTGCAAGACACCCCAGCTGCCCCTTAGGGAGTTATGGGAGTTCCCCTCCCTGGAAGAGTCAAGAAAAATAGAGCCATAAAATTTGACTACCAGAAAGGGGCCTAGAGATCATTTAGTTTATAACTCAGAAAGGATGGATTGATTTTTTTTTAATTCATTCATTTATTCAGCAAGATCCAGAATGATTGTATAGCACAACCTCTGATTTTTGAATTAGGAGATGCAGGTTTGACTACTTGTTCTGTCACTTTCCATCTGCATGAAGGTGATCAAAGTAGCATACTTCTCTGGAGCCGTTCCTTCATTTGTAATTTTACCCATGATTTTATCAGTAGGGAGAACTCCTGGTTCCCAAGTGAAGCCCTTCTATTGCTAGGCTTTCTCATTTCCTGGATCTCTATTTCCTGTTATAGGAGATTGGACTCTGAGGTCCCTTCTGGCTCATCTAGAACTTAGAGCCCTAGATAATTGTTAAACAACTTGTCTTTGGCCACATAAGAGGTAGGACCTAAACTTATTCTAAACTTCTATACACTTCTCTCACCTGTAAGATTGTGACAATAGTACACCTAAGGTACCATACCTCACAAGATTGTTGGGAAATCTTTGTAACCATTAAAACATTAGAGAAATGGAAACCATGTAAATGGTAGACGTGGATGAACTTCCTATACCACTCAAACCAGTGTTAGCCATGGAGAGAGATACAATGATAGTGAAACATTTTGGTCTTTTGTTGTCTAGCTGTTAAGTCAAGTCTGATTATTCATGACCTCATCTGGGATTTTCTTAGCAATTTTCTTAGCATTCTCCTAGAATGATTTACCACTTTCTTCTGTAGCTCATTTTATAGATGAAAAAACTGAGGGAAATAATCACACAGCTAGTGAGTGTCTGTGGGCAGATTTGAAATCAGGAAGATATCTTCTTCCTGACTTCAGTTCTGACACTTGATCCACATCATCACGTATCCCCTGCTCATTAGGAGTTTATAACTAGTAACTGGGCATAAAATATGGACACATAACTATAATACAAAAGAAAGAAATGAGTTTGAGGGAAGGACTCTAAGATGCTCTGCAAAGTAGAGAGAGGGAAGGGATGACTTAAAGCTGCTGCTGACAGGGAAGGATTCATACACTAAAATTTGAGCTGGACCTTAAGTCCTTTTAGGGTAGGATTTTCAGTAAGGAGAAGTGGCAAGAGCCTGGAGTGGTAGTAACATATTCAAAGTTGGAGATCACAAAAATATATGCAGTGGGTGAAATAACTATTCTGACCAGATATTTGGGCAATTAGAGAATTTTAAAGCTGGAAGGGATATGAGACCATAGTGGCTAAGCCCATCATCTTAAAAGTGAGGCAAAAGGAAGCCAGAGGCATTGATGTAGTGTCTTGTTCTTGGTCACACTGAAAGTCAAAGGCTAAAAAGAGATAGAAGCTAAGATCTCCTCAGATCTGTCAGGTCAAGGTCTTTTCACCTTACCAGGTGGCTTGTTAAATGGTATTAGATTATTTAGGTTGTGTGTTATCTAGTGTGAGTTAACAGATTTGTATTTTAACAGGGCTTTTTGGATTCGATTTGGGGAGCTTAAAATTCAAATGTCTGGAAGTTGCTGGGCAATGCAATGTAACCAAAGCACTGGAGTAGAGAGTTGGGTCTCAGATCAGCCTGAATCAGTCTTCCTTACGCAGACTCATTCATGACAAGTGGCTTTTATTAGCCTGGTCAAACTTGTGTGTTTTTCATGTGTGTGTATGTGTGTGTGTATGTGTGTGTGTGTGTGTGTGTGTGTGTGTGTTTCATTAATTAGCATACATCCAGAAGTCAGGGCAGATAGATGATGACATTTAAAATAGACATATGTATTTATTCTTTCAACAGATACTCAGCTTGTACTTTCTAGGTTGAATGCTAAGCATTCAGGGGGGCACAAAGCTTAATGAAAAGTGCTCTCTACTCTCAAAGAACTTAAAATTGACTGTGGAAGCTCACTCATAATATGCAGTTAAATGAAATATAAATTAGAATGTGATTATGCAAATAATTCCTACCTCAATTAAACAAAGTGCTCAGCTAATGGAGACAGATTCAAGGATATTCTGGCTAGATGAATATGGAATTTAGAGGGTTAATTGAGGGCTAAGAACACACTTCTTTTGGTCTTACCACTTGTAAGCAATCTGTTTAAAATTTCCACATTGCTGTATATCACATGTGGCGTGGAATCTCTCCACTAGAAGCAGATCCTACACAGGGTCTCAGGAGACCTGAGTTCTAATCTGAGCTCTGCTCCTAATTAGCTGTATGTCCTTGGCCAAGACAGTAAAATCCTTGAGCCTCCAGTTCATCTGTAAAATGGAGCTAATATCTAATAATAATAATCTCTGCCTGCCTCATGAGTTTGTTCTCATTTTGAAGATGTGTTCTCATATCCTAAGACAGATGGAATTTAAAAAAAGGTTAGGACATTGGGTAAAAAAAGGCTGAGATTTGAATTTTGGGGATATCAATTTTTAAAAAAGGATGAAAAATATACATCAACTCTTCATTAGATGGAGAAAGGTGACTGAGAAAGAGATGGGGACAGTTGTCCTCAGATAAGGGAATAAGCCCAGTAGTTTCAGAGGTTGGGGAAGGCAATAATCTGAACAAGACAAGAGATAAGACTATATCCAAAGCTTAGTTTTCATCCTTAATCCATTTCCTTAAGATCTTTTGTCTTCAACTTGTTACCCTTCTTTGTGAGAGGGAGGAAGTATCAGTCTAAAAATAGCTTCTAGTATTATTTTAGCATCATTATTAGCATTATCTTTATTAGTATTATTATTAATAGTAGTAGTATTTTAGCATTGTTTCCAATGAAAACTGCAAAAGGAGATTTTTCTTTTCTTGCCACATAGAGAAGGGTAGCAAGAATGATAGAAAGAGGCATTTGCTATGTGAGTTCTGGTTGAAGAAAGTGAGAATATTCAGTCTGGAGAAGAGAAAGAAGGGTGGACAAGGAAAGGATATCTAGTTATAGGTATTTGAAAGATTGTAGAATGATGGAAGAGTTAAATATAGAATGATTGAAAGACTATTCTATTTGGTCTCAGAAGGGAAAACTCAAAACAAAAAATAAGGGATAGAAATTAGAGTCAAATATAGGCTTCATGTCAGATACTAATAACAGCTAACATTTATATGGTGCTTACTGTATACTGGGCATTGTACTAAACACTTTATTAAAAAAATTTTCATCCTTACAACAATGCTGAGAAATAATTGCTCTCATTGTACCCATTTCTCATCAACAGATGAGGAAACTGAGGTAAATAGAGATTAAGTGACTTGCCCAGAGTCACATAGCCACTATGTGAATTAAGACTCCAGATCCAAGGCTCTACCCACTTACCTAAATGCCTAAGGAGGCAATAAGGGTTCTCTAAGAGTGTTAGTAATTCATGAGTGAAATGGGCTTTCTGGGATGGGGGGGGGAAGGGCTTAGTGGACTCCTCTTCATTGAAAGTCTTCAAGATGACTACTTGGCAGATAGTGGAGATAATCTCTCTCAGATCTGAACTTGCCCTGGTTAGACAATCACTTAGCTGTGATCATCTAACTCTGAAACAAACTATTAAAGTGCCCTGGCCCCAGGGCTTCTCCTGAAACTTAGTGAGGCTTGTTGTTCATTTTAGTTTCTCTTATAAATCTTTTCTCTAGTGATCTAAAAACAAAACAAAAAACAAAACCCCAATGATCACCAATAACAACAACAAAAAAGCAACCCTCCAAAGTAAAACAAAATCCAAACCTTCTTAACTCAAAATTCCAGTTAAATGAAATCTAGAGGTTTGGGCTAAGGTCCAATCTGTGTCACTAACATGTGAAACTGCTTCTCTCTGGTTCTCATTTTCCTGATAACAAGACAATTTCTGAACTCTTGTTCAGCTCTTTTGTTCTCTGTTCTAAGATCCCTACCAGAGAGGTGGCAAAACATAATCAATGGAGTCAGAAAGACCTGGATTGACATCCTGTCCTTGGCATATACTAATTGAACACAGAGAACTCTGGAGATTATAAAAGTTGCTTATCTCTCTTGGTGGAGGGAATGTTTTTTTTTTTTTTCCCCCTTCTGATTTCACATTTTAAAAAGGGATTTTTCAGCTCTGACATTGTATGTCCTAAGGTCCCTTCTAGTTCTGATGTTCTTTGATTCAATGGATTTCACCTGAGTTTGTTAAATTTGTGTGTGTGTGTGTTTGTGTGTGCACCTTTGGGAGCAGGTACTCACAAATTTCAGTGTAGAAAGATAAAAGAATACAAAAGCTGAGTAAGTTCATCTTAAGGGAAGGAGATGTGCTTAAAAAGAACCAAAGCGATGTCATTTCATAGCTCTCTTGCTGTTTCTTTTCTATTTTAAGGTTGTATACTTCACAGCCACATTCCCCTTCGTCATGCTTTTCGTGCTGTTATTACGTGGAATCACCCTGCCTGGAGCTGCCTCTGGCATCAAGTTTTATCTGTATCCCGATGCCTCCCGTTTGATAGATCCACAGGTAAGGAACTGCTGGACCTCCCCATGGCCTCTCCTGACACTCAGGGGGCCATGAGCAGGGGAGCCAGGTCTGGGGCTTTGGGAGGAGGTGGAGTGGTCCAGAACACTTTTTTTTCCATTACTCTCTTGAGTGCAAATGGAGCACTGAATGCTAATGGGTTGTGTTTTTCCACTGTCTCATTGAAAAGGTCATTGTTGAAAGTGTTAATGTATCTTTCCATGTGTATATCTTTTTATGTCAAAGGATTCTGAGGCTCTGTCCAATTATAGAATCTGGGTTAGGCTCTGGACAAGGTAAGGGAGATAAAATTTTTTATGAGGATAGCTTTCCCCCTTTCTCCCCATTTTCTCCATCCCAAGGAGAGCCAGAAAAAAGGGGGACAAAGGGAACCTTGCTTGGAGGAAAGCATGGGAGTTCATCCCATACAGGGGCCTCCAGAGGAAGATGCTGAGTGAGGTAAGGGGAACTTTGACAAAGGTCAGCTGTCTCCAGAGTGTCACAAAAATCATTACAACTCAGAGATCACACTTCCATATAAGCTGAAATTGGAATGATTAGATTCAGCCCTGTGCAGCCTATTAGTTCTTTCTGTTTCATTTTCCAGATGAGGATTCCGAAGTTCTTAGAGGTAAAACAACTTGGCCATAGTCATACACCAAGAAAATAGTAGAGTCAACATTTGAACCCAGGTTTACTGAATTACTTTCTAGTCTTTTTTTCCCTCTTCCTTACGATATCCCAGGGAGAAATCCAATCTTTCTTTTTATGTGGTGAGTTTCTGAAATGCCTTGGGATACCCAGGCCAGGTTATTCATGTTTGGTTCAGCAACCATTTTTCCTACCTCTTACTGAAGCTCTGGGTTTAAATCTGTAGGATTTTCCTCATCTTGAGTAAAAGTTCAATTGCCAAAAAAAAATTCTAGTTAAATTTTTGCCTCTTCTTTCAGAATCAGTTTTCTTTTTGATCCTTAGAGTATTGGCTTCTCTTTCCATAAAACATGAAAAATTTGCAAGTGCTGTCAAATAAGATGGTCAATGGTTAATAAAACTACACTTATAAAAAAACACACACACATACACATTAGTGAATTCCTTTTTATTCAGCCTGCTTTAGGTCACTGCCTCCTACCTGTCGAATGGAGAGCTAGAAGGGCTTGTCATTAGAAATAGGGTGGAAATAGATGGTGTGCTAGGAGCAATGGTGCTATACAAGTATTATGATTTGTAATCCCGAGTGCCTACAGAGCCCACACATTTCATTGGATTCAAAACAATTCCTTCCCCTCATCGAGCCCCTTCTCCTCACTTTACAGAGGGGGAAATTGGGGTTGGATAGGTGAGACATCTTGCATAAGATCATCCTAAAGTAGTAAGTTTTGAAAAAGCATAAATTTATTAAGGGGCTTGCCTTACCTGTTTGGGAGAGTGTCAAGTACTCTTGCCATCTGTCTAGAGTCAGTAATAAAGATGAAATCAAACCCCAAGTCTGAGTTCAAGCTCAGGGATTTCTCTTGGTTTTGGGGAAAAGGGAACCAGGAGAAAGGGGGAGGGTTGGGAGAATGAGGGTTGTTGGTGAAGACTTAAGTCTTCAGAGATTTACCAGTTGCCAGCTTGGTGGGAGCAGCGGTCCCTTGGGTACTGATGTTTCTGTCTCCCCGGTCCCATTGGATGCTCTCTCCTGCTGGCTGGGTAACTTTCCTCCTGGTCCTTTCTCTGGAACTGGCTCCCTTGTAATGTTCTTTCTTTCTCCCCTTCCCCCTCTCTCCCTCCAGGTCTGGATTGATGCTGGGACCCAAATCTTCTTTTCCTATGCTATCTGCTTGGGGGCAATGATCTCGCTGGGAAGCTATAACAACTACAAATACAACTGCTACAGGCAAGTCTTCCCTCCACAGGGGTACCCGCGACTTAGCTAATCAGTGTGTGTAAACAAAAATAGCAAAAGAAAAAAAAAAGTAGGGACCTGGGATTCAATCGCCCTTGAATTAACTTGCTCCATGAAATATGTGTGACTTAGGGACTGTATGCTGCTGGGATGCCTGAACAGTGGTACCAGTTTTGTGTCTGGCTTCGCAATTTTTTCCGTCCTGGGCTTCATGGCACACGAGCAAGGGGTGGACATTGCAGATGTGGCCGAGTCAGGTATGGTGGTTTCGGTGGCAGTGATGGTGGGCACTGCCACCTAGTGTGTGAGCCGACTTCTGCAGGCATTTAGCCAGGAAGGGGGTATTGGGGGGAAAGGAAAAAAAAATGAGGTTTTTCAAAATGAATCCCAGAAACTTCCCCTAAGTACCAGAGACTCCTGCTTCAAAATGCACAACATCTGGATAGCCGTTTGATTGATGCAGGGGCAGAAAAGGAAGAATGGTTTCCTCTCCTCAACTCAGGGAATAGGGGTCAGCCCTCGATCGGGTCAACTAGAGGCCACCCAGCTGCCCACTGGGCCTTAAAGCAAATCTATTTTGAAACAAAATCGGCTGCCGGTTCTGCAATTTGATCACAACTTTCTCAGCCTCGGTTTCTGTATTTTGCACTTTGCTCTCGGCGTTTTAGCTGTGAAAATCAGACCTTGTTGGGGTCATTGTCTGTCTTTGAGCTGTCCCTCGTGCAGTTGGTATTATTGGTGACAAGTCCATTTTGAAATGGGTTAGGAGGAGAACGTCGCCTTCGGTGGGCAGGGAGAATCTTTTTCCAGGAAAGTCATCAGCTAGCCCAGAGGGGGCCCATCTCTCTGATTGTTTCTCAGCCCCCATTCATCTTAGGAATTAATCTGCTTTTGAAACTGCTGCCTTCCTGAAGGTGTTCTGAGATGTAGGAGGCAGATAGAGAGGGGAAGCATTGTTGAGTATTCTGGGTAAGAGTCAGGTGGTTTCAGAGTATGGTCAAGCTAGTGTGCTAGTTTGTCTCTCGATGAGGCAGTAATTGGAAATAGAGTTGACCCGCAAGAGGGATGTGCACACAGGGACAATTCATACTGCCACGTTGACCCCCCCAACTTCTTTGTAAGTCTTTCCTTGACCATTTTTTCCTCATTTCTTCATCAGCAATAGGAGCTGTATCTCTGTAATGGATATGCATGTATTTTGTAAAATCATAGGAAACCAGAGCTAGAAGATTCCTTCAAGACAATCTAATCCAATCTGCTCACATACAGAGACGTGTTTTGAGTCTAGGAAAGGGCAGAGACAAGACTGCTCGTCTCCAAATTTATGCTCTTTCTATTATCCCACACAGCCCCTAGTGTCGTTTTATAAAGTCATTAATTCCCCATTCTGAATCCTCAGGGACGATTCAGTCTTCTCTGATGGAAAACTCCTCTTCTGTCATCAATCTCATCTGATAGATACATAATCCACCTCCATAGTTTAACATAGTCTCTCAGATATATCCCCTTCCCAAAGATGTGTCTAAGATGCTAACTATTCTAAGTGCTCCTCTGGCCCCTCCAAATATCTCTAATTCCTTCTTTATATTCCCCTATTGACAGCTCTAGTCTGAGGTTCCAACCCTCCTTAACTATTGTGGGTAAAAGCCATTTTCTTGTTATTTCCTTGGCATTTTCTCAGTAAATCCAAGGCAACTTCTGCTCTGAAACCTCATCGTGAAATGAGGCTCCAGTCGGTGACAAGGCGAGTATTTATCCGTCTCTTTGAAAGTGGACTTTATCTGTCATTCAGGTCAGGAGACATTATTTGGTCTTTACCCAGCAAACTCCAGTTTAAAACAATAGCAGCAATGCTCTGTAAGTTGGGAATGTTCTCTGATTCGTTTGGTTCCAAGTCTTTCTGCTTCTTTCGGAATAAGTTAGACCAAGAGCCTATGACCACTTAGCTATATGCCCAGAGAAACTGTGCGATGACTGGATTTGTGGCAAGAGAGATGGATCGATATCAAGGAATCAGGCAAAGGCAGCTTTTTTATTTTTAATGAGAAGTTTTGCAAATGACGTAACATTAAAGGGGATGTGTGTGTATGTGTGCGCGTGCAAATATACACATAGGTAGATGCATATGGTGTACGGGGAAGACCTTGAGGCATTCTAATACTCCTGAAGCTCTCTAAAGTTTCCAGCATGAGTAGATCCTCCATGCCATAGTAGATATGATTGTGAGTGGTTGTGGCCAACAGGATTCACCAGCTGGTCTCCAGTGTTCTGTGGGGATAGTTCTCTCCATCCTGAGACAGGCTTGATTGATATTTGAATTATAGGTTCGTGGCCCCATCCCTGGGTCTGGGCTTCTTAGCTTGAGAGCCGCAAGAGCTTAGTTTTCTCAAACCCTGGATTTCCTTCCATGGCAAGATGAGACACTGGCAGAGAGTGGAGGGATGGATTCGATGCAGTGTCAGCCTGAGCACCTCCTGTCCTTAGCCAAAGACTTCAAGCTATGACCTGATCATTTATTCCCCTTGGTGATTTATGAAGTGCCAACAAATGGAGTCTGATTATTTCTCTAATAAGCTTTTAACAAGCTCCGTATTGAGCCTAGTGCCTCGGAACGAGATAATTATTGAGCTGAATGGAATTCAAATGAAATGTAGCATGGAGTGATTTATGATCGTCACAGTTTTCCAAGGTATCAGAAGGGGGTTGGGTTCCTTCACATGGACTTCTCTCTTGATAATGCAGCGTTGCTTCTAGAGACCACCAACCACTCCGAAAAAACTGCAAAACGGAAATACAGAAACAATTGAGTTGATAATGTGCAAAGTTTGGGGTGGGAGGGAGGGAAGGGAGCGGGCACATGTTTTGCATCTGTCTCATAATTGGCTTGAATTGATCACACACGTGCAATCTATCGACCACAGCCTGAATGGAAATTTAGATTTCTACTGAGGTAAGAGCAGATTCTTAGAAGCTGGGGGGGGGGGGGGAGCTGGAGGAAACTCTGAGACCTTCTAATCCAACCAGCTGCTTTGATATAGGAGGAAACTTAAGCCAGAGAGGAGAAGGAACCAGGTCACACTGGCCTTGGGAAGAACTAAGTCTCGAACCCAGACCATTATGTTCTTTCCCCATCCGACGCTGCCTCTTAATCCTCAAAATGGTCAGACTGTTATATGATGTGCATTGGAAGATGGAGACCTTGCTTCTTTAAATTTGTACTAAATGCCCGTCTTGGCAAGGTAGAGTGGCGGGCGCTGTGGAAAGAGGGTTGGTTCTGCAGTCAGGAAGAGAGGCGGGTGTGAATTCTACCCCTCCTCCATAATGTGTGACCATGGCTAGACTTCTCTAAGCCTCAGTTTCCTCATCCCTACAATGGGCAAGTACAGAACTTACCTCACAGGGTTGTTGTGAGGATCACTTTATTCGAGGTAATGTGTCAAGTGCTTTTTAAACTCTAAAGCGCTCTAGGAACTCCAGTTGTGGTGACTATTCCTATTACCTTTTACTGATTTTTCCAGGTGATATAATCATAGCCAGTCCTCAAAGGGCTTCATTCATATGATCGCTTCCCTTTCTCCTGATTGAAATTCAATGGAGTTGAAATGTCACGGGACCCAATTATCCTCTCCTCTGCCTCATTCGGACCAGCTGCTCTCTAAATGAAGGGGGGGAGTTTATTTTTCTCTTTAATAGGGCGGAATCATAAGTAGGGGAAATGAAGTCACCTGGTTCACTTTTTTTTTTTTTTTGAAGAGGAAGGTGTTCAAGGTGACACAGATAATAGTAATCCAGCCCAGACTAAGACTCACCACTCATCACAAAATCATAGATTTAAGGCTGGAAGAGCCTCAGAAGTCAGACACTCATTTTACTTTTGAGAAAAGTGAGGATTAGGAATGTTAAATGCTTACATTCACATAAACAGTAAGCATCCCAGGGCGAACCCACTTGAACCCCTAACTGATTTTTCATTGTACCACTGACTCTTAGCTCAGTCAGTGCTCTCTCCGCTAGATCACCCCACCCCTTAGTATGTCCTATGCTCTAATAATGCCATCCCACTCCCACCCCTTCCTTCCCTTCTACAAGTCTTTGACTCCCTAAGGCTCTTTCCTTAGGAACATTGTCTTTATTCCCCTAGGAAGTTGTGCTTTCTCTTTCCAAAGGAGTCGCATTTTTCTAACATAAAGCCTCTCATTCTCTGTCTTTTCCCTTCTCACTCATCTGATTGTTAATTTTCCAAAACTTTGTTGTTGTTTTCCCCCTTCATTTTATTCGCCAAAGGTCTTGGATCATCAGATTCTCTCCATTCACGTTTTCCCCTTCTCATTTTTTCCTTGTCAATTGCAGTTTTGTTTTTCTTCTTTCTTGATCTGACCATTCCTTTCTATTCAGTTCTCTTTTTCTCCTTCCCTAACTTCCATGCATCCTCCTCTCCTGGCTCTTGCTTAGCAGCACTCTTGGGCATCTTCTCTCCTTTCTTCCAGCTAATCTAAGTTTGGAAGTGAAAGAATTAAATCCCCACATTTCCTCAGATTTCTCATCCTTTCTCCCTGACTCCCTCCCCCAGCCAGGAAAAAAAAATACTGGGAGTTACAAGACTCTTTTAAATTGTAATTTTATTTATTTACTTATTTGATATTTGCCCCAGCTACATTTAAAACAATTTTTTTACATTAAAAAAATTTTTTTTGAGTTAGATTCTTTCCTTTATCCCTACCCTCAACCCCCATAAGAAATCACACCTGAAGTTAGGCAGAACATCTTTTAAACTTTAATAGCTTAAAAACTGCCCTAAGACTTTGGGGATACCCTATATTCACTCAGCTCTTAAATAAGAAAAGCTGATTGTATTTCCAAGTATTCCCTTCTCCTTCCCAGCTGAAAATCCAAGTCCATAGCATTGTCACCTCAATCTCCTCCCATTGGGCTAAGGAGAGAGTGACTTCCCTTAAGTCTCTCATTCACTTTATGGTGATTTCTGTTTTGTTGCTGAGCAAAGGTCAGCCTTTCACCATTTGGCCCAGAGTCTGGTGCCCAGATCCAGCCTGAGGACAGGCAGACGTGGGTGCGGCAGAGGAGACCTCAGAGAGAAACATCCACTCCCATCTGGTGGGATGCTAGTCCTTCGCCCAAAGGCTCAGTAGTGTGTCTTCTGCTCTGGTGGGGAAAGAGTGTGTGCGTGTGTGTCTAAACCTGTACAATGATCTCTGACCCAACAAGCAGAGGGCAGAAACAATGAGACTCCTTCCCCACTCAACAAGAGCCCTAATGGTTCAGAAAATGGCTTTGTATCATTGTTTCCCTCTGAATATTGGGAAGCGCCCCCACAAGATCATTTTCAGATTTTTTTTCCCCCTTCCTGGAAAATGAAAACCAAGAAACTCCATTTGTTAAGCAGCTTGGTTTGGGCCAGTAAAAGGAAGAACCTGCTTTGCCAAGGATCCAGGAATTAGCCTTAGATTTCTCCTTTTCAGTCTCACTTTGAAAGTCACATTCTCCTGTGGAGCAGGTTCATTTTCTCTGTCCCAGCTTATACCTTGGAAGGATGTGTGCTACTTCCCTTGGGTTTCATGGAGGTCTGTTGGAGACAGATGCTAAAACTGACCCCGACTGGTTCCAATTTGAATTTATGCCGTCTGTGGCCTCTCCCCTAAGGAAGGTTCCCCTGGTCCTTCCCCTTGCTCGGGGTTGGGAGTGGCTGAACAGACCCAAATGATTTCTACCGTCCAGTGTAAGTATTGGGTGTTTGAAAAGGCTTGTTACTGACTACTTTCCTCTCCTCTGCCCCCTTCCCTTTCTCTCTTCTCCACTTCCTCAGGTCCAGGCTTGGCCTTCATCGCCTACCCGAAAGCTGTGTCGTTGATGCCACTGCCCACGTTTTGGGCCATTCTTTTTTTTATTATGCTTCTGTTGCTTGGACTGGATAGCCAGGTCAGTAAAGAACGGGTTTTCTGCTTCTGATGGGTTATGGGAGTGTTCTTCTTTGGGTTCTATTTATTACCATCTTCCCTCATCACTCATTATGCCATCTGATACGCAAGAACCTAAAAAGATCCTGAGCTATGGAAATTGTTGTCACAAAGCCCATGCATTTTATTTAAAGGTCAAGATAAAAAGATTAGCAGATCTTAAAGAAGAAAGCTATAAACATGTCAGTTTGGGATATGGGCAAATGACCTTGCAGACCTTGAAAGGTCCTGGAGTTATCACTCTATTATAGCATAAGTCCCTATCTCCTGTAATAGGAAAATTGTGTATGTCTATGTGGAAAGAGAGGACCCATCAAGAAAACATGAAATGGTATTCAACATTCTCTATTAAATATCTACTGAGACAGACGTTGAAAGTAATTTAAATGTGTTTTTAGTGTTTAAAGTGCAGGCTAGCAAATGTATTTAACTATAATAAATATAAGGCCAGATAAGTGAAGAATTCCTATGTTGTCATGTGCTATCTATGAATATTTGTCTAAAAGGCTTATTTTATTAATAAAACATGATATAGTAGGAGATAGGGCTGCACATGGGCAATATTGGGAAATAAGTGACACTTTCTTTGAGCATTTCTCCTCATGCCGTTTCCCTCTTCTTACACACTCAAAGACCCAGTATCACCTTGCTGTAACTCTTTTCAGGAAACGAGGCTCCCCTAGACATCACCCATGCTCTTGAGCTCCTGATGCCCCACTGAAAATTTAATTGTCTCTTATCTCCATCACAAAATATCACCTGTGGCTATAGCCTCCTAGGCTAATAACCTCTACTGAAATGTTAGCAGTATATCATATAGGAAAGAAATTTGAGATCTTCTAGATACAAAGAAGCAATCTCTGAGGAGTTAGTATTCTAGGCATCATAACAGGGTTGGTAGCTGGCTGGGAGTAAGGAATACTCCTCTTCCTGAGTTCAAATCTGGCCCCAGACACTTACTAGTTGTGTGACCCTGGGCCAGTCACTTAACTCTGTTTGCCTTAGTTTCCTCATCTGTAAAATAAGTTGAAGAAGAAAATGGCAAGCCACTCCAATGTCTTTGTCAAGAAGACCCCAAATGAGGTCACAAAGAATTGGGCATGACTGAAAATGATTGAATAATGTTGATCCCAGGCACCATAAATAGAATGATGTGGGAGATGGTCTATGTTGAAAGGATTCATCACCATCCTTGGAATCACTGTGGATACAGCCACCTATACACAAAAAGGGGCTTAAATAAGAGTCTCATATCCACAGTGCACAGAAGAGTAGAAAAATTTATGCCTTAGGTATTTGGCCAAGGTCTCATAGGAAACCATACTAGATTCTTTAGAAAATGAAAATAAAGATGGAAATAACTTCTGGACTATAGCAAGTATATCCAGAGAAGATCCTAAAGGGACAGCACTTGTGACCTTTGAAGGTTGACTCTCCAGGTAACTGAAAGAGAAGGATTTTCTTATGACTTCCCCCAAAAAGCAAATATTAAGAGAATATTAAGTCTGCTTTCCCAACTCTGAAAAATCATTATGATATAGTGCATCTTAATGAAAGTCTGTAAAAGGAATGGGCAAGCTTTTGTAAATGAAATTCTGTAGTGTACTATTTCTTTATAGTTATACAGTTGACTGAAAGGTTCAGAGAACATTGTCAAACATAAAAAAGCATTTATTGAAGCAAAACATTACATTTAAAGGTTATTAAAAATTATTCCAGATCTCTTGGGAAGATACAATAATAGAGATCACTTTATTAATCAATTTTCATATCATTAACACTTAGGTGAGGTTTAATATGGAAATGTGTTTGCCAAAGATATTTATCATCATCATGGAAATTTTCTAGCCAGACTCCAAATGGAAAAGGAATTCCCCAAAGATAGCAAAGTTTTTTGAGATGATATTATTCATAGAGGGTCTTGTGATGATTGACTGCATCACATCCTAGAATTGAGATCTATAATCACTCAAAAAAGTTCAGCATAACTCTCTGCAAAAAAGAATCACTTGAATAAAGAACAACTACTGCTCCATATGCCTACATTTGAATGGCCGTAATTATAGAGTTGACATCTGGAACACACTTTGCAGATGGAAAATGAACTGGATGCAGAATTGAGTAGGAGGAAGAGTAATAAACTGTGCGGATTTTTTAATAAAATCTTTCTGATAAGACTTACCTTTTTGAACAATGAGATTCTTCTTGGGATGCTATATAACCATCAATATCCACTGATATTTAGAGCTGAAAGGGCCAAGGCTTCTATTTTATAGAAGTGGAAACTGAAGCCCAGAAAGATTATAAGGCATATAAGATAGAATTTGAACTCAGGTCCTCCGAATTCAAATTCTTCCCTTTGTCTACTAGAAAATGAGATGAACTAGATATATAGCAAAAATAAGGAATAACAGAAAAATAGCCTAGGTATTCTTTTGGTTCTCATCCAATGTGAAAGTGTCAAGACCTCCACAATATTGAGTAGGACCAATGAGGAGGAAGTATGAGATCTCATGGAAAAATGGTATTGAATACGTCATGATCAATGTCATTAGAGGAAGGATCTCCATAGAAGCAATCACATATCATAGGTTTAGATAAGAACTGAAAGAGATCTCAAGACCATTTAGCCCAATTCCTTTTATTTGATAAATAAGAAAATTGCACTCTGGGAAATTAAAAGCTTTGTCCAAGATCATACAGATAGAATCAAATTAGATTTAAACACTGATTCTCTAATCACTGAATATAGTATTCTTCCCAATGCAATAGATAGAACCAGTTCATGACTCCTGAAAGCTAGACAGTGTTTAATAATAATAATGATAATAGTGTTATTTAATAATAATAGCTAAAATTTATGTAATGGGTACTATGTGCCAGACATTATGCTTTACAAAATATCATATTTGATCCTTATCATAATCCTACAAGGTAGATAGTATTATCATCTCCATTTTGCAGATAAAGAAACTGAGGCAAAGAAAGGTTTAAATTACTTCCCAAAGTTAACACAGACAGTAAGTGTCTGAGTCTGAATTTGAATTTAAGCTTTCCTGAATCTAGGCCCAGCAGTCTATCCAGCCAGTATTTGAATTTTAATTTAGATTTTATGAGAGTGGCAATGGAGAACCATTGTTATCCTCAAGACAAAGCATTGCAAAAATAGTGTTTATAGAAATTGGTTTATGTGGATTTCAGAGAAGGTTAGAACTAGCAGGAATTTGGAGATCATATGGTACTTTGGCACAAAGAGAAGTGAACTTGACCCTGGTACCATTGGCCTTAATAGGCAATAGAGCCTAAACTAGGGCTTTTTATCTTCTTCTGTCATTGTGCTCCCACATATTTGTGTCAATAAACAGGATGAATTGAAAGAGGGAAAGAATGCAGGTGGGAGAACCAGTTAAGAACCTGATGTTTTAATCTAGGAAAGGTCTAATTCCTGAATGAAGTTCCTGGCATTGGGGTTAGAAGAAAAGAACTATCTAAAAGAGAAATAGTAAAGGAAAAATAAGGGGATTTAGTGACTAACTCAATGAAGAACTGAAACTGACTCTGGGGTTTCAAGTCTAAGACAAAGAGAACGTTAGAGTTATTGAAAGAGCCAAAGAACTGATGAAATAAAGGAGCCATTAGTCAAATCCCTTTATTTTATAAAGGAACAATTTTCCTTTCAAAATTAATTTTACTTTATAAATGAGAGCTTTTATTTTTAAAATTAAATTTATTTTACTTTTGAAATTAACAAATATATTTTATCCCCTGACTTTTCCTTCCCCTCATGAAAGAAAAATTAAAGCAAAATACTTATAACAAATAGGCATAATCAAGCAAAACTAATTCCCACATTGGCCACGTCCAGAAATATTTTATTTTTGAATTTTTAGTCTATCACCTCTCTCATTAGGAAGTGAACATCAGGCTTCATTACTGGTCAATACTATGATAGACCATATATTCACATTACCATAATCTATTCAGCCATTCTTCTGTAGTTGGACACCCCCTTAGTTTCTAGTTTTTTTGCCACTACAAAAAGGGCTGCTGTATATATTTTTATACATATGGGTTCTTTTCCTCTTTCTTTGATCTCTTTGAGAATAAAGGCCTAATTGTTAGTGACACTGCTGAGTCAGAGGGTATGCTCAATGTAGCAATGTTTTGGGCACAGTTTCAAACTGCTTTCCAGAGTATGTGTACCAGTTCCATTAACAAACAGAGCTAATGCTCTTGACTTACTTAAAAATGAACAAATGGAGGGCTTATTATTGAGTCTGTTCAGTCATATCTGATTAATTGTGACTCTCTTTGGGATTTTCTTGAGATACGGGAGAGATCAGAGATCTTCTTCAGCTCATTTTAAAGATGAGAAAACTGAGTCAAACAAAATTGTTACTTGCCCAGGGTCACACAGCTAGTGACTGAGCCACTTTTGAACATAGGTCTTTCTGATTTCAGGTCCAGTGCTCCATCTACTGAGGCTCCTGACTGGCCTTGGGTTAAATTATACATCATTTTACAGATCAGGAAACTGAGACAGTATTAAATTACTTGATCAAAGTCACGCAACTATTAAATTTCTGAGGCCAAGTTTAAACAACTAAAAATATCTTTTATAAATTTATTTTATAAATGACTAATTTTACTTTTTTTAGGGGATTTACTGTACCACCTCTCTTTCCTGTAATTGATACCCAGAACGCCTAAAGACTTGCCCAAATACACAGTAGAAGCTGAAATGGGAAAGTCAAATAGAAAAGGCCAGTAAAATCATAGGGTCTCATCACGTTTAGATGGAGATTTGGGAGCTAAAAATAACCCTTATAGCCAGGAAGATGAGTGAACACTGGGTGGAGGGGAGGGTGAGACTGAGGAGCTCAGAGGTCTAAGAACCTCACTTTGAGAGGAATACTCACAGACAGAGTGAGAAAAAGAGGAGGTCCCAGCTCGAGAAATAGGAGAAACAAGAAAATCCAGCTTTGCGGAATCCAAGGCGGAAGATAGCGTGCAGTAAGTAGGAGGTGGTGGTGAAGCAGTATTCAAACTTAGGTCTTAAAGGGATGAGGAAAGAGTGGGAGAATGGCCAGATCCATTGCCTGAAACATTTGTGGAACTCTGCAGAGGGAAACACCCGGCTCCAGGTAGATTAAGCTGTCATTGATCCTAAGCCATATTTGACATCAGTGTTATGATATAAAATTTTCTCCCAAGGATAGTTGGCACATGCTTCTGAGAATCCAAATTTTTCCTTTCAAACCATCAGGCTGGATGTTTGTAAATGTTTGTGGGAGCCTTCCTTTATGGCTTAGCCTCCTGAGGCACTTTTCCAACCAACTTGGGAAGCCTAGAATATTAGAGCCAGAAGAGACCTTAGAAGAGACAATTGTTAAAATCTGAGAGGACCAGTGAACACTGATTTAGGGCTTGAAGGACCTTAGATTGTAGAATGTCTGGAGCTGGAAGGAACTTTAGGACACAGTGTTAGAACATAGATGATTAACGTTGGAAGGGGCGTTTATTTATGGGTTAGCTTTCTGAGGCACTTTTCCAACCAACTTAGGAAAGCTTAGAGTATTAGAGTTAAAGGAGGCCTTAGTAAAGAGAATTATTAAAATCTAAGGGGACCAGTGACACTGATTTAGGGCTTGAAGGATCTTGTAGTGTAAAATGTCTGGAGCTGGAAGGAACTTTAGGACACAGTATTAGAGCACGGATGAGATTAGAGTTTGGAAAGGGTATTTATTTATGGGCTAGTCTTCTGAGAGTCTTTTCCAACCAACTTAGGAAAGCCTAGAGCAGGGCTTCTCAAACTAGGACCCGAGGGCCAGATGCAGCCACTGAGGACGTTTATGTGGCCCACCGGGTTATGGCAAATGGGCTGAGGGGCAGATACAGAGTGTGAGGTTTTATTTTTAACTATAGTCTGGCCCTTCAACAATCTGAGAGACAGTGAACTGGCCCCCTATTTAAAAAGTTTGAGGACCACTGGCCTAGAGCATTAGAGTCAGAAGAGGCCTTAGAAAAGAGAATTGTTAATGTCTGGAGCTGGAAGGAACTTTAGGACACAATGTTAGAACATAGATGATTACAGTTGGAAGAGTCGTTTATTTATGGGTTAGCCGCCTGAGGAACTTTTCCAACCAACTTAGGGAAACCTAGAATATTAGAACCAGAAGAGGCCTTAGAAGAGAGAATTACTAAAATCTGAGAAGACCAATAAACACTGGTTAAAGGCTTGAAGGACCTTAGATTGTAGAATGTATGGAAATGGAAGGAATTTTAGAACATAGATTAGAGTTGGAAGGACTTTTATTGTGCAATTATGTCCAACTCTTTGTGACCTCATTTGAAGTTTTCTTGCAAAGAAAATGGAGTGGTTTGCCATTTCATTATTCGGCTCATTTTACAAATGAGAAAACTGAGGCAAACTAGGTTACTTGTCCAGGGTCACACAGCCAGTAAGTAATCTAAGGTCACATTCAAACTCAGGTCTTATTGACTCCAAGTCAGGTGCACTATCTGCTGTTTGGCTAGGGCTTTAGAACCTAGAATGTCAGAACTGGAAGTGACCTTAAGATATAGAGCTGTTTTTGACCTTCTCACTACCTACTACCTATATAATGCTGATTAATCTATTTAGCAATATTATAGTTCAGAAAAGCCTCAGTTTCCTCATCTACAAATGGTAGAAAATACTATTTAACCTGCTATAGGTTATATATATATATATATATATATATACATATATATATATATATATATATATATATGTACTGTCAGCTCTAAAGGGAGCTTTCAGCTTTTTTTTCAATTGAATTTTAAAAAACCCAGTCTGGCCCTCCACAGCCAACCCCTTAGGTGAATGGAAAGGCCTTCAGTAACATGGAAGTTGTTGATTCCTGCAGAAGTCAATTTTCACTAATTGTGTTCATTGCATTTCTAGAATTGGGTCAAGTGTGACCGGGAAATAAGACTGAACAGGCTCCAGAAGAGTGTTAACATGCAAGTTTAAAAATAAAAAAACATCCATTAGGAATCAGTGTACCCTGGGCATTTTTTTAAAAGGTGCCAGAAGGTTTAGGAGAATTACCAATGTCAAACAAAGTAAACATCCTCATCTGTGCTGCCCAGGGCTTAATAGGGAGCATTGCCTTGTCAACTTTGCTTTGCTTTATTAGGCACAGGGAACATGCAAGTTCCAAAGTGACATTTAAAATTAATTTAAAGAAACATAGAATGTTAAAACTGTGAGGTATCTTGTAACTTAGAATATTCAAGTTGGAGGATACCTTAGAATATAGAAAATTAAAACTGGAAGGGTTTTAGAACTTAGAATATTCAAATTGGAGAATACCTTATAACATAGAAGGTTAGAGCTGGAAGGGATCTTAGAACTTAAACTATTCAAGTGGAAGGATACCTTAGAATATAGAAAGTTAAAACTGGAAGGATTTTAGAACTTAGAATATTCAAGTTGGAGAATACCTTATAACATAGAAGGTTAGAGCTGGAAGGGATCTTAGAACTTAAACTATTCAAGTGGAAGGATACCTTAGAATGCAGAATAATAGAACTTTATGAAAAAGATATGAAAACATGGAATGTTAGAGATGGGAGGGCCCTCAGAGCAGAGACAAAATAGAATGTTAGCACTGAAAGGGTTTCCCTTATTTTCTAGATAAGGGGACTATGACCCAGGCACAGGGCAAATGACAAAGCCAGTGCTAGAACCAAGTCTCCTTCTTCTCCCACCAGGATTTCCCTTTTGCCACCAGGAATCTAAACATAGCAGTTTTTATGCATTTCCACTGATTCAGCTTATCTGCTAACTCTTCATCTTTGAAGGCATCTGTAAGCTTATCCATAAATAGTTTCTCTTTCCCATGAACCTAAAGAACTCTTGCCTTCCTCAGTTTTTCACTACACCTTTGTCAGATCCAAGTTCCATTTGCAGACTGTCCTCACTCCTGTATATATACATTTATATATAAATGTATAAACATTTATATAGCTCCTACTGTGTGCCAGGCACTTTACAAATGTGACATTGGATCTATGAAGTAGGAGCTGTTACAATATCTATTTTATTGAGGTTAAGTGACTTACCCATGCTCACATAGCTAGTATGGAATTGAGTTTGAATTTGAACTGGAGTCACCTTCACTCTGGACCAGTGCTCTATCCACTGAACTATCCAGATGCATGGCTGGGAAAAGGCTCTCCTTGTAGCAGCTGCTGCCTGTGAGGAATCAAATTCTAAGAAAAGAGAAATGTTAAAAGAAATAAGTTTTGCATTTATGGCTCATCAGATTAAAGAGCAGAAAGAGCCTTTTCTCCTCTTCCAGACACACCATATGGTCTGGTATAGTTAATGCTATCTGTTGTTTAAGAGAGAAGCAGTGCCATTGGTAAAAAAAAAAAAAAAAAACAAAAAACTTTTACTTGGGAGTTAGTAGGCCTAAGTTCTAGTTCTGCCTTTGCCCCTTACTATAATTATCATCTTAAATAATCTCTCTGGGTCTCAGTTGCCACCTTGGAAAAATAGGTTTGATGAGGTAGGTAAAAGTTTTGGATTTGGAATCGGGGTGACCTGGGTTCAAAAATGTATAAGCTGTATGATCCTGAAAAAAATCACTTGGTTAATTCTACTTTTATTCCTTTTCTGTAAAATGGAGGAGAGGTCAGAAGATTTCTGAGATCCCTTTAGTTTGAAATCTATGATATTATTCTCCCTTCAAGCTTCAAAGTAACAAGAAAAACTTACTTGTTACCTTGTAACTTACTGAGGTCATAACTTCCTTCATTTACTTCTTAGTATCTCTGTATGGAGAAGGGCAGAAACCCTTATTGATCAGCATAACTGTGAAAACCTTGCATGGTAAAGCTACAAGGCACCAGAAGCATTGGCCCAATGCCCACTGATTTTTACAGATGTTAATTCTGAACCCCAGAACAGGGATGCGTTTGCCCCAAAGTCACAGAGCCAGGCAGCAGAACAGGAGGAGAGAACAGGGTTACCTTCAAATTCTAGATTAAAGGATGTTTGTTTCCCTGAGGATTCAGATGAGGGAGGGAGGTTGTGAGGCAGGGAGAAAGGGAGAGATAAAGAGAGACAGATAGAAATAGACACAGACACAGAGACATAGGATGGAGAGAGATATAAAAGCAGACAGACACGGAAAGGGAGGGAATAAGAGACAGGAGAGGAGAGGAAAAAAATGAAAGGGAGAGAGAAAGAGAGCATGTACTACTATTATGCCATAAATAACCATTAGATGATAATATTTCTGTATTTCTGGCATGGGATTTCTCAGTTATCTAAAACTTGCATGACATGAAATCATTTTTCTCTTTCATGGAAAAACAGGTTCCAAATTAAATAGCATATGTGTTTACACTTAGAATTTTCCAGCTTTAAAAGGAATGGTTTATAATTAAGTGATAGATAGACTAGATTTACAGAAAACCAGGACTGGAAGGGACCTTTCAGATGTTTTAATCCAACCCTTTCTGACTCCTGCTTTTCCCTCCCACCATTTATATGTGTTGTTTTACACCACTAGAATGTAAGATCCTTGAAGGTAGGGACTGCTTGCTAGCTTACATTAGTACCTCCCACTTTAGCTGTTTCTTCCATCCATCCAACTACTTATTTTATAAAGGAGGTAGAAGGGGTGGAGTAATTTGCCCAAGGTGACTGGGCAAGCCTTTGGCAGAGCTGGATTAGGGCCTAGCATTTCATCCTTTTAGACCTATCCAGTCTCTCTCCATTATACTGGGTTGGGCTAGAGATTGGAGTGGACTTGGGGAGAGGCAAGGATGCATATTGAAGTTAGGTTAAAGGAAATCATTGAATCAGCTGGAACTCAGTCCAATGTATTTTTTAAAAAATCTTTTTTTCTCTTCTAGTTTGTTGAAGTTGAAGGACTGATCACATCATTGGTTGATCTGTACCCATCCTTCCTAAGGAAGGGTTACCGACGGGAAATCTTCATTGGTTTAGTGTGTATCGTTAGCTACTTTCTGGGCCTTACTATGGTGACTGAAGTAAGTACTCCTGGGCACCCACTATTGTTTTTTCCAGTCCTTGGTGGATACATATTCTATTTCTATTAATATCAAAAGCTGTTTAGTTCATGTAGTCTGGTATTAAAGCCTTAATCTCCTTGAAAATGGGAAACTGGCCAACTGTATAACTACTGTTGATCCTTCAGAGCCAAGTGAGATAATGAACCAAAAGCATTATATAAATATAATTTTCTATTGTAACTGCAGCCACAGCATGTTACAAATTGCTATTACAATTAGTTGAAATGACCCAACATCCCTAGTACTGATTTCTTAGTTAGATTTTTTTTCTCTTTTTGAATCTAAATTTCACACAAATTTTCAAACATAAAATTTGTTTGATTTCTATTTGAATTGGAACTGCCTTGCAGGGAGAAATATATCCTATAGATAGATTGTTGTAATGTGATTGAAAATTTCTTTGATAAAAATGTGGACTGTCGCAACTTATTTAAAAAGTTGAAATAATCCTTTGGGTCTGGTATTGATGGCTTACATCAATTAAAATATTTCACTTTATGAGCCTGCAAGGCTCATAAAAGGTCTGCAAAATGTCATTTTTCACCTTGAAGGGCCATTATATGATATTTTTTATACCTAATCAGTTGCATAATGAAACCTTCTCTCTCCTGTTGAAATTAAATTTTAAAATAATTTCTTCCCCCCAAAATGTTATGCTTAGAAGACTGCATCATTAAATAGTTATTCAATGGTTTGAATCCTCCCTTAAAGTGAAGGATGAGATGTACCAAGAAGAAAAATGAAATGGAGACACCTAATAGGGCAGACTCTACATCTGAGACACCATACTTTCTTAGAATGTTTATCTTAAAGTCACTGTTTACTAAACCAAATCCCAATAGCAGACACTAGTGAAAGTAACTGAATGAATGCCTTTGCCTCTTGGTAGAATAGCAGATGCCTTTGAATGAATGGCAATCTGGTGAGAAATGATAAATAAAACAAAATTATAAAATGTCAAGTAAGCCTAGTGGTGAAGTAGAAAGCGAATTCACTTTCTATCCATCTCCTTTCCTCCTAATTATCTATATTCCTATCAATTTATCTTTGTTTTTATATTTGCTTCTCATCTATTTCAAACTGCCTAGCAGCAACATTTTCAATAAAAGCTAAGACAGAAAAAATGAAAATATTCATGCTGGTAATAAGAGATATCTGGTCCTGGTTAACAATTGGCTTCTTGCCTCCTCATTTCCCCACTTCAGAACCTTCCTAAGTCAATTTAAATACATCCACAAATTGCTTCAGATCACAGTGAACACTTGAAAAATTGGGATGGGGAGTTATTTTCTCCTGAGCTTACTCAGGAAGCTAATCTTGACTCTGGTTGGTATATAAAGACTTTGGGGTGAGAAATGATTTTGCAGTAGACAAGTTTGATCTGGGGATTTTGTTTTGGGAAAAAAAGTTGGACGCGATGTCGTTTCACCAATGGCCATCACCTAGGTCTGTCACTGTCTCAAGCAGTCAGGCTTTCGTTTCTGTGGGAGGGGCTGATGGCTTTGGACGTTCATCCTCAGTGCCAGGAAAGTTCACTTCCTTTGTGATTTCTTCACAGGGTGGCATGTATGTGTTTCAACTCTTTGACTACTATGCAGCTAGCGGTGTATGCCTCTTGTGGGTTGCATTCTTTGAATGTATTGCTATTGCCTGGATATATGGTAAGTATCTTAATTGTTGACTTAAATGGATTTAAATGTCACTCTCCCCTAGTGGGTAAGCAAGGGAAAGGGGGTAAACTCATGGTATAATGAGAACCTTCAGAATTCAAGACTTCCACCTGTTGTCTGCTCATTATTATTTAAAAAAAAAAAGCTTTGCAATATCATGTGATTTTAGTTTCTTGGCTACTGTGACACTTAGCTATGCTAGGGCAACTTGAGGTGAGGGCACCCAGACTACTTTCTTACCATTCCTTGGTAGAATGATCATTTCAAGAGTTAATAAAGTACCAAGGTAAAGATTGATCATCTTATATGTAAGAGGGTGAGATTGATTAGAAAATGTTACGAACAGTTTTATATTATGCTAAAAGATCAGAATTCACCCATCCTAGGAAGAACATCCCTTCCAACGTAGCCACTCATATGTTAGAATGAAGTTACCATTTTCTATAATGTCTTGTTGGGAGAGTGGTACCCATAGGGGCATAGACCTACCCCAGCAGCTTTTAGTCCCCTGTATCCATGAGTCATATACAGGCTAATATTTTGTGGCTGTTGATGTTCAGTCACATGCTTTCTTCTACACATCACTCATTACTACAATGGACTTTACTTTAATAAATAAATGAGGAAAAGCTAGTACCTGCTTGTCTAAGGTTACTTTATTTGTTGTTCACTCATTTCAGTCAAGTCTGACTCTGTGACCCCATTTGTTTTTTTTTGTTTTTTTTTTTTAAGCAAAGACACTAGAGTCATTTGCCATTTACAGGAAACTGAGGCAAATAGAGTTAAGCGTTATACCCAGGATCACACACCTAAGAAAAAGCCTGAGATGAGGTTCAAGTTAGGAAGAGGAGTCTTTCTGGAGCTATATCCACTGTGGCACTTAGCTACCCTTTATTTACCTTCCTTTCTTTATCGCATGCATTTCTCCCCATTAGAGTATAAGTTCTTTTTTTTAACCTTCTTTTTTGTATTCCCAGTTATTTAGCACAGTGGCTTGGTACATATTAAATGTTGCTTAATAAATACTTGTTAAGGGGCAGTTAGGTGGCATAATGGATAGAGCAACACCCCTGAAGTCAGGAGGACCTGAGTTCAACTCTGGCCTCACATTTCCTGAGCAAGTTACTTAATCCCATTTGCCTCAGGAAAAAAATAAGTAAATAAAGATAAATAAATACTTGTGAATAGATTGATAGTGTGTCTCTTCCAGGCGCTGATCGTCTTTATGATCGCATTGAGGAGATGATTGGATATAGACCTAACCCCTGGATGAAATGGAGCTGGTGTGTCATCACACCAATTCTTTGCACCGTAAGTTGTAAATTTCCTAAGCCATAGTGCCCCCTTTCTCTAAAGATTTTTATTTGTTGATTGAAGACCAGATGGTAATCTTTGAGAAGTTTGCCTTGGGAGTACCAATCAGGAAAAAAATGTTGCTCTAAGTTACCAGATCCTTTCCACTATCCAATAAGAGTGTACTTTAAAAAATAACAGTTTAAGATTTGCAAAGAATTTTGCATCAATGATCTCAGTTGATCTTCTCAGCCATTTTGTGGAGTAGGTTTTATTATTATCCCCATGGTTCAGATGAGAAAAACTGAGAGAGACATAGGTTGCCCTGGTCACAGAGCTGATAAATATCTGAGGCAGGATTTTAACTCTAGTCTATGAGCTGTAGAAAAGAGGGAGAAAGGAAGGACAGAAGGAAGGATAGAGAGAAGGAAGGAAGCCCACCCCAAATAAAGAGTTGGATCTGATTGAAAAAAACTAAACAATTATTTTCACTTCATGTTTCAATTAAATTATTCATGACAATAGCCAACTTCCTTTGGTTCTTAGAGGCTCAGTTGTTCTAGAGCTAAGTCTGGGATGAATAAATTTTGTACACATGCTTTGGCCCTCTATTTAATTGGGATCCTGACTTTGGTACACTGGAAGAAAGAGATGCCAGCCATCTTCGGTGGGTGTAACGAGCTGTCGTCTCCAGAAGCTGCTGGATCGCTCTCTGGGAAGAGATCTGCTGTGTCTACTCAAATCTCTCCAACAGATTCTTCTTCCTGTAACGAACCATTGTCTCCAGGCAGTTGCTGTTAACTCTTGTCCAAAGAAGTGACTTCCCTTCCTGCAGAGAGCCCCGTCAAGCCTGATGCAATTCAGAGTCTTCCTTCTTGAATCCTGGCTCTGAATCTCCTCCAGCTCTTATCCTTCTCCAGGCCGATCTGCTCTCTGCGCCCAGTGCTGTCTCTTTTTATCCTCCCAGAGAATGGGCGTGGGATAATGCAAGGGCTTCTGGGAAGAACCACCCCAGCCAATGAGCTTGCCCCCTCTATCAAGTCAACCTGAGTTCTCACCTTGTAATTGTCCATAAAACCTGAATTCTCACCTTGTCACCATCCAGACAACCTCAGTTCTCACCTAGTAATCCCAACAGGTGGGCAAATTAGTATTCAGGTGAATGTTGCTGTCTCTCATATTTATGGACTTTTCTGCTATCACCTGTGGAGTTCTTCAGAGTCCCCAGAGAATCGGACTCATATCAAATATTGGCTTCATCTTAACACTGGAAACAAATACTTGCCTTTGAAAATATTAGCAAGGGGAGCAAACATTTGCTTTCCAGTTCTCTGTTCTTATTTGAAGAGTTGTTTGCTGAAATTTTTATCACATGTGGAAAAGGCAGCTAAAGGGAATAGTCGTAGGAAGCTTAGGAGCCAGCTATTATAGTGTCCCCTCCACAAGTCTATTTTAATAGGTGCTCTCCTATTTTAAAGACCAAGTTCACAATAAAAATTATGACTCTCCAAGGATACCTTTGGGTCCCAGTTAACCATTCACTCCCTGATGGATGACCTGAAGGTTAGAGGTGAACCTTAAGCTTCAATTATTCTCCACGGACCACTATCCATGATCCAGCCAACCTGTCCTATCTATTATACACAACACTTTGATCTCCCATATCCAAGGCTTCTGCCTTATCTGTCCCCTAAGCCTAGAGTACACTCCTTCCTTACCCCTGCTGTTTACCATCTCTAGACAGCTGTGTACTGCCATGTGGTGTTTTGGGTAGAGTACCGAAAATCTGAGTTTAAATTTGGTCTCAAATATTTCCCATTTGGCCAAATAATTGAGCCTCAATTTCCTCACTTCAAAAAAGGAGGATTAATAATAATAGTCTATCTCCCAAGGTAGCTGTGAAGATCAAAGGAATTAATATTTGTAAATTACTCAACGGAGTGCATAACTTATGATAAGCATTTAGTAAATTCTTGTTTCCTTTTACCTTCCTCTTTCCTTTCACTCTTTTATATTCCCTAGTTTCTTAGGATCAAGAGATGATAGAACAATAACATATTTTTATCTTTGTTGTTGTTTGCTTGCTTCTTTTCTTTCTCTTTTTTTCTTTTTGATCTGATTACTATTGTGCAGCATGATAAAGGTGGAATTATGTTTAGCAGAATTGCACATGTTTAACCCATATTGGGTTACTTGCTATCCAGAGGAGGAGAGAGGAAGGGAGGGAGAAAAATTTAGAACACAAGATTTTGCAAGGGTGAATGTTGAAAGCTATATTTGCATGCATTTGGGAAAATAAAACTATTATTATTATTATTATTATTATTATTATTATTATTATGGGAGAGAGAAGAAGAGGAGGAGAGAATAAGAATAGAACCTCAAACACTTTCTAGATACTGTCATCTCAATTTTACAGATGGATTTAGATTCCAGGTTGGATAAGTACTAAGTGGCAAAGTGGATTTGAAGCCAGTTCATTCATTTTCTCCTATAGTTATACCTTTAAAACTGTTCTTTTTCTTTATGAATCTGTCCTGATTCCCAATCTGATGCTAATGACTACCCCACAAGCCCCATTCCCACCATGTACTATCTGGATAATCCTGGTCAAATCTGAACTCCTCATTGTCCTTGGCTGCCCATTATGCATCATGTCACCTGATTAGATCCTAGATTTCTAGGATTCTCTTTTTGAACATGATCAGATGAAGGTAGCAGGAATTAATTGAAATTCATTAGGGTACTTGGTCAAATGGAACAGAAGTTGAATTAACTTTAATTCCTCCAGTAGTGGGGATGGATTGGCAGTGAGTTATCCACACTTTTCTCATTAGAACTCTTAGCAGCCAAGAATACAGTATTGTAGTTTTCTGGCTAAATCTACCATCTTGGACTGAGCCAAACACATTATATTCTGACCCTCTAAATGATCTAGATTCTTTGTGTCTGGCTCAAAAGCTGGCCCTAGAGTCCCAATGAATCAGAATTATCATCCCAGGCCTTCTGTTCCTGAGCAAGACCTAGGAAAATCAAAAGTTGGAAAGATTTTAGTTATTTCATCTATAAAATGAGGGCGCTTGTCCCTTCAAATCTATGATCTGTTGTCATTATAAAATCATTCCATACTTTATTTATATTTATATTTATGTAATTAAAAAGGAAGAAAAAAAGTTCAGTGAAATTAAGAATCCTATCACAAAAGTAGTGTTCCCATCTACCCATATTTTCTCCACAATTGACTGTTCCCATATTTTATCATCTTTGTTATTCATTTAACCTGATTTCATCTGAGAACTAGAGGGGAATTGGGTCATAGATTTACTTGGGATTTACTCTTGTCCAACCCACTTTTCTGGTCAGCCAAGAGTCCTATCCTTAAGAGTTGGGAATGACCTTGGACCAAGGACTTTATATCTTTTATATCTACCCTAAGACAAACTTGTGACAATCAAGGACCTGGGATGTAAGGGGAACTTGTTTTAAAAATATTTTGGTATCTATTTCAGTATAATTAGTTTTTTTGTGAAATCATCTATATTGTATTTTATGTATTTAAACATGATTCTGAGAAGTCCATAGGTTTCACCAGACTGCCAGTGGTGCTGTGGTACAAAAAAGGCTTAAGAACCATGGACAGTGGACCTGCCGCAGTCACCTAGAGCTATTCTTGCTAGAACTTGCCTCCATAATGCTTCTCCTCTTCCATAGGGATGCTTCATCTTCTCTCTGGCTGAACATACACCACTGACCTACAACAAGGAGTACGTCTACCCCAGCTGGGCCATAGGACTAGGCTGGGTCTTGGCCCTCTCTTCCATGTTATGCATCCCCTTAGTGGTGGTCATCCGGATTTTCCAGTCACAGGGAACACTTCTTGAGGTAAGAACCCTCCAATCCTGTAGCAGGGAGTCCATCCCGGACAATACCCTACACCTGGACACTACTAAATTACCCCATATCCCTGGGTGAGAGTTCCTACTCCATGTCCAAGGATAAAATTAAGGTTTAAATGAGGAGTTATTTGAGAGAAGAAGCCATGGTTCTACTCTTGGTTTTCCTTCTGACTTGCTTTGTGACCCTGCCCTCCTCCAGACCCCAAAGACCAAGTTCTTGTGAGTCTGTAATTAAGTAATAGTAACCTTTCTTTCTTGTTATTCTTGTTCTAATTCCCACATGGCTTTTTACCCACGCCAGCATCAGACTGTGTACTCATTGCCCTTTTTGATTTCTCTGGCAGCCCCTTTGCCTCTTGTCTGCCTCAAGAAGTTTCTTAACAATCACTTAAACTATTCATTGTCTGGTCAAAGTGGGACCCCTGCTAGAAACAAAAAGAAACAAAGTTTTCCTTAAAACTCTCCCTAACACTTAGACTTGGGCAGCCTCCAATATCTTAGGGTTTATTCTTCTCTGGAGCTGGAGCATATTCTTTGGCTTCAAGCTTTCCAGTCCCTTTTATGATAGTTCTTTCATAGAATCCGGAAAGCAGCTTCTGCTGGAAAGTACCATGGGTCA
Organism: Sminthopsis crassicaudata; assembly: GCF_048593235.1. NCBI lineage: Eukaryota > Metazoa > Chordata > Mammalia > Dasyuromorphia > Dasyuridae > Sminthopsis > Sminthopsis crassicaudata. The sequence continues at coordinate 700,509,258 of NC_133617.1, forward strand.
TGGAATATGGGTTTTGGAGGATGGGGCTGAAAACTGGCTTTGAGACAAAACATGGGACAGTTTGTCATCTGTCAGCCAAGTGATGCTCTTTCAATCCAAAGGAGAGGGGGAGGAAGTGAGAAGAAAAATGTGAACTAGAGAAAGTTAAGAAACCAGTTTTTAGTTTACACTCTGAATTAGCCATGAGAAATTTTGTTTAGCTCAGCTATTTTAGGATACTCATACTTTCTAGGGATATAATCTGTGATGGTTCATTTTTTTTCTAAGTCTCAGTTTTTCTTTCTGTAAAATGGAAGTGATGATTGTGGAAATAGTAGTTTGTTCTTCTTAAGGTGTTTTAGAGATATAAGTTGTAACTATTCCTAAGAATTTCAAATAAGTCTTAGGAACATAGGTTCCTTTATTTTCCTGGTACAAGGCGAGGGGGAAACTGAGGCTCGGATTAAATGATTTGCCCAGAGTTACAGGGGTATGATGGTGCTATTTCTTTGGCCCTAATAGAATCTCTGAGAAAGCACCAACATTGAGATGATTTTGTGAGCTTCATGAGTTGCTCTGGCTACCCAAACTATAGATCAGATAAGTTAGATCCAGGGTGTGAGGGGTCTTGAATGCTAGGTAAAGAATGCTGAACGTTATTACCTAGGAATTACTAGTCACTGAAGATTTCTAAAAGAACTAGAAGGTGAACCTGGTGGACCCAGATCTTTCATGGCCACCATGGCTTAGCCAAGTTGCAGGTAAGGGTAACCCCACAAATGAGGATCTCGGTTCATCTTTTGTGATGTATCTCCCTTTATATTCATGTCTTCTTTCAGCGAATAAGGCAAGCAACTGTTCCCAAGCCTCATCATCGGTGGCAGCATGAGCCTGAGGGGTCCACACCATTCTGTTCCAGGGACAACTCAAATGGCAACATTATGAAACCCACCCATATCATTGTGGAGACCATGATGTGAGCTCTCTCTGTGAGAGGAGAAACCTGCTTTTACTGCCGTTTACTAACCTTAGATTCTCATAGTACCAGGTTTACAGAGCTTTATATTTGCACTAGGATTGGATTTTTTTTGTTTTTTTTTTCTTGTTTGTTTTTTCATTCTCACAGAGAAAGTTATTTTTCATGTGTGCGCACGTGTGTGTGTGTTGTATTTTTTTTAAAGACTTTTATAAGGTAACCACATGCAGACGTCTCAAAAGGAGACTGAGCTTTCATATCAAATTAGATGTATTACAGGAATTTATTAATTTTTTTTATAACCTAGCTATGATTATACACCTTTACCACTTGAATTGATCTTCTTGCCAGCAATATATTCAGTTTCTAAAGCAATCTCCAGGTGCTGGTGTGGTTAGGTTTTGCACAGGAGCTCTAGGGTAATCTTTGTCCCAAAGAGCAAAAAGAAATGCCATTCTGAACATTTCAAAGGTGTAGTACCTTCTGAATGTGGTTCAGGCAAAAACAAAATGGGCAGGTGGAGAGGACCTGATAAGCCAGTCAACTGTTGGCCATTGTTGACCAAGGTCACATTGCCCGGGGCTGCATCAGAAGGATGAAGGAAGCATTAGAAATGAAGCCATTAAAAAGTTGGATATTGGAGCTTCATTATCTTTGTATTTGTAGCTGAGGTGAGAGAGATGCGCGCGCACGCGTGCGCACGCACACACACACACACACGACTGAGAGTGAAACAAGAGACTTCCAACCCCCACAAAAACAGCAAAAGAAATGAACTTGTCTTGGAGTTTACAGCAGAAGTAGTGCCACTAAAGACTTTCTAAGAGTAGTAAGAGCCTCTGTTTCAACAACTTTTTTAATAAAGTGGAAAAAAAGAATCATAACCTAGACTTTTGGAAATTTTCGTTAATAAATATATATACATATATATACATATATTCTATAATCTCAAAGAATTGAATTGAATACAGTTATCATGATTTAAAATTACAACTCATTAAAGACATTTGTAGACCTCTAATATTTATTATAACTCATCAGCGGCAAAGATTTTCCCCTCTAGTTTTGTTTAGCAAGCCATTTTGCTAGATCAGCTCCTTGTTCCATCCGATGGAGTTGGGCTCCCCAGCCTTCCTGGCAGGGCTAGGGGATAAAGGATGGCAAGCTACAGGCACTGAGATCCACCAAAATGGGGTTTTGATAGCAACTGTCAGGATGACCCATTTATAATTTCGGGTCATTTTAGAATTGCTCATCCATATTCGGCCTTGACCTTCAAATAATTGACTTTCCTCCAGTGTGCTCAGGTTTCAGGAAGACTTAAGGAAAAGGAGGGGGTGGTCTCTATTGAATCACAGGGGACTACCTCTATCCTTGAAGGGTTTTGTTTCAGCTACAGGGTCCATATCTGCTTCCATACCATCACATTTGTGTTGTTGTTACTGTTTTTTAATTTGTTTTTACATTTTTTTTTAAAAATGGAAACATACCTGGTTCTTGACATTCCTAAAAAAAATCATAAATCCCTAACCCACCATTAAGGTGTGGCTTTTTTAAACCAACCCATGCATTTGATGAGTCACATGGCTACAGGGATGAAGGAGGAGAGTATAAGTGGACCAAAGGAAGTGTGATGTGCATTTGGGACCTGCCTTGGATTGGGGGGTTTTGAGTGGGACTTTGGGGATATGGCAGTCACTACAAATCCAATATACTGTTACTCTTTCTGACATTTCCCAGACTTCTCTCATCAACTCCTCTTTCCATCTCCAAGTATTTGTTTAAAAGATATGGAAATAGAAGCCTTCCAGCAAAGTCTGTAACTAAGTCTTCTGGGAATTAGGAGGAAAGGTAGCCAGTAATCAGTGAGACATTCTGGCGAATCGCTTCCCTACCTCCTGGCTTGTTTGAGCTGTCCTTTGGACATTCATCCAGATTTAGTCACAGCCAAATGGTTAAACAGCAGCATGTTGCAACTTGGTCTTCTCAGCAACCAGTGCTAAGATAAGCAGCCTCCTGGTTCGCCTGCTTACCCAGGCTCAAAGAAAAGGGATTTCCTCATCATCCTGGGGGTAACGATGGTCCGTTTCATAGCTACGGGATAGGACTTGGGGGCAGGCATCCAGCTTTAGTCAGAGTAGCAAAACGCTAATTTTTATGATGCTAGATGTGTCATTTAGACATACACTACATAGCAAGAGACAGTGAATGGAAGTGGGAGAGGGGGAAGGGAAAAATTGAGGGATGGGAGAATTAAAAAAAAAAAGTTTATGTATTAAGATTGTCAGTGGGGCTAATACCCCAAGACAATATTTCCCCAACCCCCTACAGGGTGAATAATCATGTTCCACTATGAACCAGAGGAGATGGTACTACACCTTTAAAATAACCATTAAGGAGACACCAGCCCCATTTCTAACTTGAACTGTGCCATTCAAATCATTTGCTTCCAAGTTCAGAGTATATTACCAAAAAATAAAAAAGTTTCTAAAGTGTCACACACATATGCAATGACCTCATTGTATGAAGTGAAGTGTATGAAATGAAGTGTTTTTGTTTTTGTTTCTGTTTTTCCTGGGATAAGGTACTCTGGCCCTGGTAGTAGGATTCAGCCTAGCTTAGAGATAAGGCTGGATTCTCAGAAAGCAGGATCTCATTAAGCAAACCTGCCCTCCATCCCTGACTCCAGACACAGAGAGGTGTTTACAACATGTTCTGTTGGAGGGGTGCTCGAGGTGGGAGGGCAGTGCTTCTCAAATACTTCTATCTGTTCTAAATGTCACCCTTTAAAAAAAAATTCACCACCACCACCCCAATGATATTCTGCCAAATGTAACTTATAATCCAAACTCTTTAACAATTCTACTGTTTATATTTTTCTAGGTATTTATGATTGTAAATGTGTCTTCCCCCACCCCGACCCTGGTTTTCTTTGTAGAAATGTGACTTATTTGTTGTATGGAACTTTAGTGAACTAACCATTCATCATGATTGGGGATGGGTGAATCACCTACAAAAGCGGCCCTTTCTGCTATCCCCCTTTCAACCCCAAAGCTGGCAAGCTACTGCTTTTGTTCATCCTGGTCAGAAAGTAGAAACATGGAGTGAAAAACGGTAGTGTTCTGAGTCCTTCCTAAATTCACACATTCTGCAACTGGCTTGAGGAAGTTCTCATCTTTCAAGATCCTCAGGCCAGTCATTTTTCTAGACCAAAGATTTCAAGACAAAGCTTTCAGCCGGCAACTGGAAGGTTGGCTACTCCAGCTGATGACATTTTCAGAAACCTTGGTGTTTCACCCATCATCAAACATGACCTCCCTTATGACAATTCTGTCTGTATAGACTCCATGAATAGTATGTGTAATAATGGTCAACTTTTATATATTCATTTATCTACAGAAGTCATACTTTTAATTAGCATTTTGATGAGTCTGGTCCAATTCTGTCCAAGTACATGAGATGTCAGGCCTCTGGATAGCGAGGGGCTCAGTTGTGATTGAAACACCATTTTTCATGGTTTTTCAAGCCAAAGGAAGGCACTGCCTTCACCATTTTTCCTCCCTAGGGAGATGCCCCAGATTGTGAGATCTTGAAGAATAGGAAGAAAATAATTGGTGGGGCAAAAAAAAATCTTTGGAATCAAAGGACAGACCCTGGGATAAACCTTAATTGGAATGAATTGGAATGAGTAGCTCTTTCTTCAGAGAGGATCCAAAGATCATAGAATGTCAAGAGTTGGAAGGGACTTTGAAAATGATCTAGTTCAAGATTTTTTCCTACAGATGAGACACTTGAGGTTCAGAGATGAGGAATAACTTATCCAACATCCTACATCGTTAGTGCTAGACCCAGGCCTAGAACTTAGGTCTCGTGTCCCCTATTTACTAGTCCGGGTTTTTTTTTCTTCCCCCACCACTCTCCCTCTGATCCCATGGTAATGATGCTTGGTCCTGATCTGAAGCTTCTATGGAACAGTACAACTCTATCTCATTAGTTTTGCAAATACCTTCTTGTCTGCTATCACCAAATATTATTCAAAATTGGATTAAGATAAATGGAATTATTTGAAAAAATTGCAAGTAAATATCTCTTAAAATCTTGGGAAAGGTCTTGAAGAACACAAAACATAAGAGCTGAAAGCGACCTGAGAATATAAAGTATTAGTGCTAGAAGGAATCTTAGAACAGGTTCCTTCTATATTCATATAGAGAATGTTAGAACTGAAAGAACCTTTTGGACCTTGGAATGTAAGAGCTAGAAGGGATTTCAGAGAATGTTTTTATAGAAGAGATTTATAAAGGAGGAAGAGACTCATTTAAGGTTTCCCAAGTTTCAGGAAAAATTCAGACTTTAATAATTATTAGTGCTCCTATTAGAAGAATTGGGGAGAACTAGATGGTTCAGTGGGTAAAGCACAGAACCTGAAGTCAGGAGGATCTGAGTTCAAATGTGGCCACATATACTTAGCACTTACTAGCTATGTGACTGTGCAAGTCACTTACCCCCAACTGCCTTGCCAAAAAAAAAGAATCAGAAGTTATACCCCTCTAGATGAGGTAAAGATGGTAAAGTTCTATCCAACTCCCAGAACAGACTTCATATCTACCAAATATGTCAAGATGGGAGTTGAATTAAGGGGGCTTTTTCTCAATTTGTGGAAAGGAGAATTCCACGTAGCAAACAAGAGAAGGCATTTACTTCTGGCACTTCCCTCAGATTGAGAAGTAGTGTAGTGTATCTGTTATGACAGGTAAGCTTTTAAGAACTGCCGGTAGATTCTGATCTACTGCTGGGGATTTCTTCTGATCCTTTAGGGTCCCTCCAGCCTGGCAAGTGTTGTGATTTTGTGATTGGCCAGGGGAGCTTCTCTTTGAAGCTGAGATATATTCATTTTCCACCCTCTGGATGCTCATTCACTTCCACAATCCTGCCAGTCGTTGTAACTAAAGCACCCAAGTGATTAATCAGCTTTTGAAGAAATTGGAATAAGCAATATATTTAAGGTCTAAATAACAGCCCCAGTGACAAGGAAAAAGCCTGAGAAACATTTGAAGAAAAGGGTAACATTTGAGGATAATGACTGAGAAGTCCCCTTTTAGCCTTTCCTATTTATTTGTTTTGATATGAGGTGCTGAATATAATCTACACAGCTCTATATGTGTGGAACTGTCTGTAGTTCAAGGCCATTGCCCATAAAAAATAGCTATACAACTGCCAGATTTCTCCACAAACTCTAGGATCACTTCTCTGATGCTCTATATGGCTTTGTTTGATAGGACCTCTTCAAATTTTCTTTATCCCTTCTTGAACTTTGCTCCTTCTTCCTCTCACTGGATTCCAGTCCCAGGCTCCCCATTTTGTCCCACAGTTTTCCCTACTTCTAGTGATCTCATTGCCTTCAACTCTACCATGTCTTTCTTCCACTTAAGGCAACCAATCTAAACTGATAAACTGTATTGCTCTGAGTCTCTTCAGTGCTAGTGGGCCCTATGCCCACCCACCTTTGCCTTCAGGGCTCTCCTTTTTCTCCCTGTGTTTTTTAAGATGTCATGGACCCATTAATGGTCATGAAAGACAGAATGGGGATAAAGAGGCAAAGCTTTTGAAATAGCCCCCAACCAGTATCTCCAGGTGTACTTTCAATTGTGAGGGAAGGAAGTCTACCTATTAAGACCTAAAATATCTTCCCCACTGGACATTCATCATTCAACAAGGATCAGACTCAGGACAGAGAAGCCTCCCCTACGCCCCCCCCCCCAAGTGGGGACCCAAGGCACAAAGCAAGCATGAAACTGAACTGACATAGATCTCTTTTAGCATGTGACCAGATTTTAGGAAATCTCAATTTTGGAATCAGATTCTGTGTGGGTGTTGTAAATAATTTTGCGTCTGACAAAAAAGTAAAATAAAAAACAGAAGGAAAAAATGAATTAAAAATACTCAAATCTTGGAGGATTTGGGGGCCAATCAGAGACAGAGAACTGAGGACTCTGAGGGCAGAAAACCACAAGAAATACAGAAGGTGACCTTCCTGGGTACTGGAGGCAGCCAGGCCAAATTCTCCCTGGAAAGCCTTTTTCAGTAGGAAGCTGTTCTTCATTGTGGCATTGTGAATGTTACCACCGATGCTTTCCAGAGTTTTGCTACATCAGATGTAACATCTCGTCTGTGTATTTGGCTTTTAAAAATGTGGGTTCCTTGAAAAAAAAATCACAGCAACTGTGACTATATGATTAGCACATTAGAAAGTGGGGATCTTCCTATTTCCTCCTTTCAAACACAAATCTGTCTGGATAATCTGAACTTTTTTAAAACTTTAAAGATATTTTTAAGACATTTTCAGCTTTTTTTAAATTAAAAAAAAAATCCACAAGAGACTGTTCCGAAAAGGAATATTTGTATTTGAACAAGATTTTTTGGCATGTAATTCAGTCTTGCAGTATACAAGCTTTGTGTATAAATGTTTGATGATATGAATCTCTGTTTGTACTTGGCAGGTTTTTTTTTTTCTGTTTTGCTTTTTAGATAAAATGTATATCGATATTTTTAAGTCATCTTTGCTTTTCTTTTTTTTTTTTTTTAGAGAAGTTTGTAATCACCTTATAACAGATAAAATAAACCTTTCCTTTATAAATCCAATGAATCTTATAATTGTTGAGTTTTTTTTTTTTTAAAGGCACAATTTACTTTCATTGGAAATAAAATTCTTAATAAGAGAGCCATTCTCAGAACTATAACTAGGGCAGTATAACTGGAGCTTTGCTCTAAGATGCCAATATTTAGAGGATATCCACACTATCTTTACCCTTTTCCATCTCTTTGTTTGATATGGGAGTTTGTTTTTCTGAAAGCAGAACTTTGGATGAGATTCCCCTCCCCCCTCTGCTTATCCCCTCCTCCTCACTTCTCCCATTGCACTGCCTAGTTGTAAAAATTTCTAGTTAAGGTTCTGGTTTTTTCACAGAACCATGGGCTTTCCCCTTAGGGAGGCAACATGAAATTCTGGAGCAGCCAGAGACTTTGGAATCAGATTAATCCTACCTTAGCCATTTAATTGCCTGTTTGACTCATTAAGCACCTACTATTTGCTACCACTAGGAAAGTTAAAAAAAAAAAAAAAAAAAAAAAAAAGGCATCCTTCTTAGGTCTTAGTTTCTTCTATATGAGAGTCTTGGGACTAGACTCCTACGGCTCCTTCCGGCTCTAAATTCCTTTAGCTATAACAGTCTACATTCCTCCGATGCCCTAAGATTTACAAAGTGCTTTCTTCAGAGCATTCCTGTAAGTTTTTTTTTTTTTTGGGGGGGGGGTATTTAACCTGACCTTTACAGAAGAGGAAAGTGGCTTTCCCCAAATTACCCAGTAAGTCAGCAGAGCCAAGACAGACCCAAATCTAAAGATTTTGGGGGGCACCCCATCATTCTCGGCTGTCGATGGGTAATAAATTAATAACTTCATTCCCTTAAATCTCCTCCCCTAAAAAAAGAAGAATGGTTTTCATTTTGAGCCAAAGCCTTTGATTGATTGAGTTTATACTAGGGACAGAAGATTGTCATTTGGGACTATGGCAGTGTGTATTCATGTATCTATTTTGTTTATTTCAAAGAGCATTTTGGAAACCCGGGGCCATAGGCTATGGACCTGATGTAGCCCAGGAGCTGCCAACCTGCAAAAATAACACAGACTCCCATTCTTTGCAGGCGTGCTCCTCACCAAACTTGTGTCTCGAAGGGAGGGTAAGCTTTCCATTTGATAGATGAGGAAGCTGGGGCTCCCAGAGCCGGGTCACAGCTAGTCAAGAGCTGGAGCCAGAATGCCTACCTCCGTGTCCTTTCCGCTACACTGAACTCCCAAAGGCAATGTGCCAGCAGTTGGGAATGGCTTTCTTTCATGCCACGGGAAATTATAATCTTGGTACATAAACATACACCCACATGGGCCTGCAGTGGCAGCCAGATTGTCTGTACAAACTAGTCCTAGGTGTCCAGTGAGCCCAGTGAGAAGAAGAAGGTGGGGGAGTTTCTTAGGGTCAGTGACCTGACTAAAGTTGTTCCAGTTCCCCTCTCCCCAATTCATCTGAAGCACAGTAGAAAGAACTTTAATTCTACAGTCAGGACTTGGGTCAAACATTGGCTAAATCCACTGGGGCTTGTGGTAACCTACTTGATTTTAGTGGCTGCTGTTTCTGTACGACCTTAGTCACTTAATTTCCCGGGGTCTCGGTTTTCACTAAAAGATCAGACATTTAGGGGGCAGCTAGGTGGCGCAGTGGATAGAGCACCAGCCCTGAATTCAGGAGGACCCGAGTTCAAATCTGGTCTCAGACACTTAACACTTCCTAGCTGTGTGACCCTGGGCAAGTCACTTAACCCCAGCCTCAGGGGAAAAAAAAGAAAAAAAAAAATCAGACATTTATCTGAAAGGTCTCTTCCAGAGACAAAGCCTGTCTTTCATAATAATGATTATAATAGCACTATAGGTTTGTAAAGTGCTTTGTATAAACTCATTTGAGCCTCTAACCCTGAGGAAAATCTGTTAATTTTTTTTTTACCAAAATGATTTCATTGCTTTAAGAAGATTAGTAATACACATGTTATCCAGACTTTTCACATAAAGAAACTGAGTTTAACTGAGATGATCATGTCATAAACCTAGTAAAAGTATAAGAGGTAGGATTTAAACCCAGTGTTACTGATGCTAAATGACAATTATAATAAGGCCCATTAGAGCACCAGACTTGAAGTCAGGAGGACCTGAATTCAAATCCAGCCTCAGAAACTTAACACTAGCTGTGTAAACCTGAGAAAGTCACTTATCCCCAAATACCTCGCAAAAAAAATAAAAATGATGTCTTCAAAAGTGTTTCTTGCAACCTCTAGACCTCTAACACTGAGCCCAGAAATGGCCTCAAAGCTGCTCATTCTGGGATTCCCCCAGCCCATCTTCTTCCCCTCTCCCTAACGTTGCTAACATCACCCACTCTCTGTGAGGTAGAGATGTCACCACTGAATTTCCCAGGCCTTCCTGCCTTCCAAAACTTTTGGCCTTCTTGGGAAAACTTGAGTACTACCTATACCACAATGCTCTGTTCTCTTCCAAAAGAGCACAAGCCAAAGCCACAATACCCAAAGGCCATTATCTGCAAAGTAGGAATGAATAAGCCATAAATAAGGATAAAGGAAGGCTTGTCATATCACTTCAGAAGGGCTGCCAAATCTAAGGGTTGGCCAGGGACTGCCTTCAAAGAGAATCGATGGCCTGGATTTTAAAGGTGGGACTAGAACCTCAGGAACTCTGCTTCCTTTCTACAGAGGGAAGAACACTCAAGAAACAAAAGGCCAAAGTTAGGATAAAGTGCCCATGTGATCCCAGATGCATCCCTCAGCCCAGGGGTTCTCAGATTTCCTTGTGTTCTGGGCCCCAGCGGCCATCAGTCTGGTGAAACCTCCAGAGCCTTTCTCACAACAATGTTTTTAAATTCATCAAAATATAAAGGATTACAAAGGAAACCAATTGTACTGAATTATATTAAATGCAGGTGCGCTGCGTTTATTTAAAAAAAACACCTAGTGTTCTTCAGTCTTCCAAGGATGTCGAAGAAGGAACCTTGAAGACCATCTCATTCAATTCATCCCTGACTAAAGGTGGCCCTTTTCTGATAATACAGGCCGGCCTCTTCCTTAGCATCCTGTGAGCTCTATCCATTTCCACTGAGCGGTGTCCTTGTCTTGCGAACTTCCAGCCAGGGGAAATCTATGACTATCTGAAGCATCCCATTCCACTTTTGGCTAGCTCTTATTTACAAGTTCTCCCTGCCATCCAGCCTAAATTTGTCCCTCTGCCACTTGTGTCCACTGCTCCTTTCTGTCCCTTGAGGCCAAAGAGAACAAAAATGGATCCTCCCTCCACCTGACAGCCAACAGATCCCTCCCATCCCTCAGCAGTTTTCTGTTCTCCAGGTTAAACCTTCCTGGTTCCTTTGACTGCTCCACAAGACCTCCTGGTAGTTATCTTTAAACACCCTCCAAGGATGCAAACCACTTTACATGTATTATCTCACTGAATTCTCCCAGTAGCCCTGGGAGGTAGGTACTATTATTAACCCCACTTTACAGATGACCAGGGATTTACAGGTTACAGGGATCGTAGATTTGGAGCTGGTCATTTTATACATGAGAAAACTCAGGCCTTGAGGAAGAAAAAGGGCCTTACTACCTGGTGTGTGGCAGAACCAGGGATCCCACTCCCATACACCTGATTTTGCTGCTCTCCTTCCCTTGCACCTAACCTCTTCCAGGGGGTGGGCAGGGATGAGGACGGTCTCCATAGCAGTGAACAGTCACTCATAGCGGTGAGTTCCTGATGACCTGAGGTCTCTGTCCCATCCACAGGGTAGTGTCCATCCATATGAAGGTACGGTTGGTGTCTTTTGCCCCAGAGCTAACCTATGACTTAAAACTCCTATTGGTATGAGGCGTTTTCCAAGATTCAGAGCAGGAGTCCAACCTTCTCATGATGAGGATTTAGTTCCCCTCTCTTCTGAAGGGTTCCTACCCAGCTAATGCAGGCAATAATGAAAAACCCTAATAATGGGCCTAAGGGTGGTATAATAGAGAACCCTAATAATGGACCTAAGGGTGGTATAATAGAGCGCTCTAATAATGGGTTTAATGGTGGTATAATGGAGAACCCTAATAATGGGCCTAAGGGTGGTATAATCGAGAACCCTAACAAGGGGCATGATGGTGGTATAATGGAGAACCCTAATAATGGGCCTAATGTTGGTATAATAGAGAGCTCTAATAATGGGCCTAATGGTGGTGTAATGGAGAACCCTAATAATGGGCCTAAGGGTGGTATAATGGAGAACCCTAATAATGGGCCTAATGGTGGTGTAATGGAGAACCCTAATAATGGGCCTAAGGGTGGTATAATGGAGAACCCTAATAATGGGTCTAAGGGTGATATAATGGAGAACCCTAATAATGGGCCTAAGGGTGATATAATGGAGAACCCTAATAATGGGCCTAAGGGTGATATAATGGAGAACCCTAATAATGGGCCTAAGGGTGATATAATGGAGAACCCTAACAAGGGGCATGATGGTGGTATAACAGAGAACCCTAATAAGGGGCACGATGGTGGCGAAGGTGTGGACTACATACCAGCTACTTCCAGGAAGGAAGCTTTTGGCCCAAGGCTCCATTCCAATGGGATATCTCGGGATTCTATGACAGGGAGTGTGGCCAGAAGCTAGCTGTTAAGTCAGTTAGCCAAGTACTATCTATGAAGCACTTAGTAGGTAGGAGAGTCTGTGCTGAGTGCTGGGTAGACAAAGGCAAAAGGCAGCCCCGGACTGAAGGATCTCCGAATATAATGGAAGAGAGGGTGTACACACAGGTAAGTCCAAACAAGACACATACAGGAAAACCGGAGGCCCTCCACAGAGGAAAGGGCTCAAATTAAGGATGACTTGGAAACGTTTTGTGCAGAATGTGAGACATTAATGGCGAGGTAAAGGAAGTCAGGGAAGCCGGATGGTGGAGATGATGGAAAGCGGGGGAGATCATTCCAGACAGGGGAACCGTCAGCGGAAATGAGAGCGCCATGTGCAAGGAGTAGCATGGGACCACAATGGATCACCGTGGAGCCCACACTGGGATCCATCATTAACATGAGCTGCTCTTGCCCTGTTTTGTCTCTAACTAGAACTCAGTGAAAGGTATGAGGGGAAGAGCTGTGGACAGAGAGAGGATCTGAGTTCAAATCCTGACTTGACACTTTTGTGCCAGAGAAAGACCATTTCCACCAATAAAACATTAGAAATAGGTGATTTCTAAGTGCTCACCCAATTCTAAATCTTATTAAGTGGCTCCCTCTGCTGGTGTTATAAAGGACCTGAAGCTCTACACCTAAAGTCAGCCATGAGCTTTGTCCTCTCTGGGGGGGTTCCTGAAGTCCCTCAGGGCTGACCTGCTAGGACCTCTTTCTCTGCAGGACTGCCTTTGGTATTTGCTTTCCTCTGATTTTATGGGAAGGAATACCTCATTGGGAATGTGCATCCTAGCGGAGAGATCATTGGATCTAGGAAAACCTGCTTCAGACATCTTCAGTTTTCTACAAAACTGAGAATAAGAATAGCACCAGTCTCCAAGAGTTGTTGTGAGACTAACCAAGATAGTATACGTAGAGCACTTTGAATAATCCCCATGTATAAATATACAAGTGCTAGCTGGGTTCTAAGACCCCTCCCAACTCCAACTTTTTTCCAGCTCTAGCATTATAGATTCTATGTCCCTTCTGGCTCACATTCTGGATTCAAACATTAAATGTGCTAAATAAACATTCTAGGTTTCAACTGCAGGCCACATAAGGTGGGAAATGGGCATGATGACACTCTGGGGCAAACATTAATGTATTGACCATTTCCTGCTACTTGTCCTACCCAATGCATGTCCACAGTCCCAGAATTTTATATTTAAAAGCTCTTCCAACCCAGGCATTCTGAATTTTAATATCTCTTAAAATACTAGATTCTAAAGTCCATCTCTACTCTAACGTTCTAGGTCCTAAGGCTCCTTCAATCTTTAACACTCTAGGTTCTAACATTAAGTGTCCCTGGATTTCTTCCAGTTCTGATATTTCTAAGTCTAAAGCCCTCCATATCATTGGAACACTGCTTCCTTGGTCTAGCTCTATTCTCAATCTTTTTAATGTCTTTTAAAATTCTAGGTTCTAAAATCTGTCCTTTAACATTCTAGGTCCTAAGGCTCCTTCAAACTTTAACACTCTAGGTTCTAAAATTAAATGTCCCTGGATTTCTTCCAGTTCTGATATTCCTAAGTCTAAAGTCTTCCAAATCTATGTAACGCCGCTTCTTTGTTCTAGCTCTGTTCTCAATCTTTTCCCCACTGAGTTCAGATGGTTAGTTTGTCTTGGAGCTTCCAAGGATGTGTTTCTAAACAAATGTGGACAGAACAAATCAGACTCTTGAGTGACAGAGAGAAGCAGACCATATCTAGCGATTTTGTTCTAAAGAAAGCAAAGAACTGAAACCGTGGCCACAGACAGCAGTATGATCTGTGCTCTACAATGAGTAGGTGGGGAAGGGAAGGAAAAGGTATCAGGCCTTGGAACACAAAACCCTATGAGACTCCAGAAGACTATTTAAAGAGAGAGGGGTATGCTTGGAAGGAAATATAGCATCTCATCTCAAGCATTGTACTTTAATTATTAATTAATTAATATTTATTAATTATTATTATTAATTAATAATACTTTTATTATATTTGCTTATTAGATGATACAAGGTGTAGTTGTTCCTCTTTGCTAAAGGAGTTCAAATGATATCAACGTCCTACAAATGTTCATACTTCAAGGCAGAGCTCAGGTCACCCCATCCTAGTTATGTCTCTGGAGAGAAAATTCACTTAACTCAATGGACAATGGCACATTTGCTCGCTCCAGCAGGCCTCTCACCACCTCACTGCTCCCCAAAGAGTTAATGCAGATTATTAAGATCACTTGGAGAATATATTTTAAAGCACCACATGAGTATAACAGGGGTGATTAAGGCAATCCCTTGGTATGACTGTGGATCCTCTATCCTTATGTCACTTACTGGTCCAGGATACTGAAACCCAGAGGCTAAGTGTCTATATCCAAGGTCTGTAAGCCAGATGCTCCAGCTGAAAGGTAACTCCAGGCCTCTTCCATCAGAATGTGAGCTCCTTTAGAACAAGAACCTTATTTTTGCTTTTCTTCACATCCTAAGTCCTTAGCCCACAGTAGCAGGCATACAAGTGCTTAATAAAGACTGCTTCCTGCCTCCATCTTCATAGCCTTTTCACTGACCTGCATCACACAGGGAAGTCAGGCTCCCAAATCTTTATTACACAACCCTGATCCCCAACTCTCCTCTGCTTTCCCTGAAAAAGTCATCCTGTGTAAGGAATCCTATGGGATTTATAGTCCAGGAGATCAGTTTCTCCATAAGGTTTGTATAAGGCTCTGGCAGGTCCTACGCACTGGAAGAAGAGACCATCAGTGAACAGTTCCACATTCATGATTTTATTTTATTTAAAAAAAAACCCCAAACAAACTGATATTTCCTCCCCTACCCTCCTCCCCGCCCCAAACTCCAAAGTCATGGCAGTCCCCTTTCATTTCAGAGATTTACAAACTGGTTCAAAACAGAGCTAAAATTGCCTTGGTACCCCTGTCCCTTTAAAGTTTGTGCTTTCGGAGCGCTGTAAGAAAACCCGACATAGAAAAATACTTTACAAGGAATACACTCTACTCTTCTATGGATAAAAATACACATTTGAGTAACTGCATTTCATTGGGACCTTATTCAAAATGCATAGGAAGGGAGAAGGAGGACTGGTTTTTGTTTGTTTGTTTGTTTTTAAAGCCTTTCATTAAAAGTCTTCACTTAAAACCCCAACCAGAAGCCACAGTGAACTGTCTACTGCCATGAGTATTGCATATAAAAAGCCTCTGGCCCAGTGGGGTCAGGGCTGCCCGGACATTCCAGGCAAACCAAAGGGCAGCTGGCTGGGGATGATGGATTGCATACATTGGAGAAAAATGGCGGCAGCTACAAGTAGCTGGATGGGATGGTAAATGACCACCCCTCCCTTCCCCCATGCCTAAGGATGGATTCATTTCCAATTCCTCCTTCACTTTGAGGAAGCAGCAAAAGGGATGGGGGAGCCCCCAGTTGTTCCAGGCTGAAGTTCCAGACTCATATAAGATACTGGATCTGGGAGGGACCTTAAAGATCACTTAGTCCAACCCTGTCATTTTACGGATGTAGAAATTGGGACCCAGAGAAGGGAAGCTTGTGTGCGGTCACACAGCAAGTCTGTGGCAGATTCAGAACTGGAGTTTTGGTCTCCTGATTCCCCAGTCCAAGGGTCCCGACTTCAGTTCCCAAAAGCTGAAAGTTGGAGACGTTTGGAGCCAGTACCAGCACATAGGCATCTGATGTACCAGAAGGGTAAAGAAAAGGAAAAACCTACTGGGGAGAATGTTAGATAATCTCTTCCCCTTCTGAGATGAGCCCCAGTGGAAAGTTACAAAGGAACCCAAATAAACAAAGCAACCGCCGAACCTCCAGCCTCAACCAAAATAAAGTGCGACTCAAATTAGACCAGGTAATGAGGGTGGCAGCCATTTGTTTGGCAAATTTGGGGAAACTCCCAGGGGCAATTGTGCAACTGGCGTTATTTGTGGGGAGGCTTCCTGGCTTTAGCTGCTGATAGTTCTTGGTATAGGCAAATCACGGAAACGAAAGAATAGATGGTCATGTCAACATCCAGAACTTCAATGAGAGGGTCGTGATGGCTATTAGGAGGGAGACCAGAGGCTCCTGGGAGTTTGGGGGAAAGGATCAGAAGGCATCCTGCTTACAGTCAACGGGGCAGTCAGTCACCCAGAAATCCGGGTGATTTCAGCCAGCCAAGGGCAGGAGAGGTCCAGTACCCGTAAGGATCCCAAGTCTGGCAGAGATCCGGGAGGATCTGTGTGGAAAGAACTCAGTTCCATGAGACCCACCTCTGGCCCTGGCTGGTGAGGTCTGTGTTTGGGCGGTCCCCTTCTGAGACCACCCAGTGGCACCAATGACAAGCAAAGTCAGACAGAGCAGCTCAGTCCCCTTTACACCCCTCATGTCCAATCTTCAGTGAGTGCAGCTTGTAAGGGGACAGAGATGGAGGGAATGGAGACAGGAGGTGAAGTCTAGGAAGAAACAACCCAGAAAGTGAGAAAGGAAAAGGGATTGGGGGAAGCATGAAGGAAGAGGAGGACAAAGAGGAGAAAAATGGAGATCTGATGTATTGGGTTTTGTCTCTTGGAAATGAGTTGATTGGCAGCAAGACCAAAACTCCTATTGTTCTTCCCACAGTGACTAGCCCCAGGATGGGCACATCTTAGGCACTCAGTGCTTCTTGAGGAAGGAAGAGAAGGCAAGAGTCACAGAGGAAGAGAAGGGTTAGAAAGAAGGAAAGGAAGCAAAGGGCACAAGAGAGAAAAGACAGGAGGAGAGGAAGGAAGGAGGACAGAAAGATAGGAAGGAAGGGAAAAAAAAGAAAGAAGAAGAAAAAGAGGGATGAAGTAAGGGATGGAAGACAAGATGAAGGGTAAGTAGAAGAAAGGAATGGAAGACAGAGGGAAGAAAAAGAGGGAAGGGACAAATAACACTTGGGGAGTTTGAATAATAAAATCAAGGAGATAGGAAAAGGGGGTGGGAGGTCTCTCTCTTCTGGAGACTTGTTCATTTATAGCAAAGGTGGGAAGTCTTCAATCAAGAGGGATAGGGTAGATATTTGCTCCCCTCAAAAAACACCCTCCCACTATAAGTAGATGAGTTTGATTTGGGGGTCTCAGGTCCATTGTAAACATCAAGCTCGCTTCATCTATTTGCCTGTCTTTTCACATCCCATCTTCTTTTTTTCTTCTGTTCCCCCTCCCTCTCTTCCTTCCTTTATTGGCCATAATGTAAAACTGAGGTAAATGTTAAAATGTTTATTAATTAGAGTTTATGGCCTCAGTGAAGAAAAAGCCCTTCATTTACAATGTGGAACATAGAACATTTATCTCAAAAATAATTTGTCTCTTTACTTATATGGCACTTGACTGACTCCCTGCCCCACCCCTACTTCTCCAGTAACTCTAAAATAAGAAAAAAAAACAAAAAACAACAAAAAAAAAACTTCTCCAAACATCTCAAACTGAGCAGAGGAAGAAGCCCTTTTTGAATTAATCACGATTAACCACAGCATAAAGAGGCAGTGTCACCTTTTAGGGAAGTAAGTAGATTATAAGCTCCTAAAGGGCAGGGACTGTTTCATTTTTTGTCTTTATTTTCCTAGAGACTGGTAATTAGTAGGTGCTAGAGAGTGAATGTGGGCCCAAGTCCCAATACTGAATACCCTTATTTTATGCTCACTAATTGAGGTCTCACCTATTCCATAAGTTCCCAAAGGTGGCAATGGAACTTTGAAGGCCAAAAGCCACCATGGGTGACTATCTGACAATAAAGATCTCCTGTCCGAGGGGACTTAGATCCCCGACCTCATGCTTTTCATTGAATTCCACCTAGAGAAACATAAAATAAGCCCTAGATTCTTTAAAGCCCAATGGAAGATGAGAAGTCATCTATTTTTAACTTGTTTAGACTAGTTTAAAATCCTCACCAGGAGATTTTCTCCCTGTTTCTACTACATCTTTGACAGTCATCTAGTTTGAATAATCCCAATGGTGAGTTTATTTCCTTAAGATAAAGTAAAAATACTTGTTGAGTTGAATCAAGGTTCTTCCTTCCTTGAACAGATCTGATTATTAGAGAGGTTTTTCTTGTTTTGAACTGATGGTTCTACTATCTACTGGAGCTAAACAGTTTAAATTAAATCTCTTTTTCATAAAATGGCACTTCAGTTATTTTAAGCACAGCTTTTATGACCCTTCCTTAATTCTCTCCCTTATGCCCCAAGTTTTCTCTTGTCCTCAAGTTCCTTTAATTGGTCTTGCAATGTGATTTCTACACCTTCCACCATGTTGGAGACTTTTTCTTCTGTCAGTTTGTCAACTTCTCTATTTTGAAATCTGGGAGCACCAACACCATGTTGTTTTGTTTTGTTTTGTTTTGTTTTGTTTTGTTTTGTTTTTAAATTAGTGGGAGTTTCAGTTTGCCCTCAAAAGAGATGTCAGCTTCCCTAAAATCTTAAACAAGTAATAGGAGTGGGCAACCGAATTAGGAAAATGATTATTTCAAAGCATCATCTCATTAAATTTGGAAGGCAATAAGAAAATGAGATTGGGGGCTCGCTCACATCTTAAAAACTAGATCTGGGACTGAAGGATGTCAAGAACATGGCTGAAACTGGGCACCTTATATTTAAAACACTCCCTTTTTCCTCAATCCCTACCTTTTCTCCAGAATCTAGGAATGATGGATGGTCACTGACAACTCCAAGAATTCTATTCCTTCTCTTTACTCTTTTCCTTTCTTTCTAAAACACAGAATCTCAGAGTTGGAAACATCCACAAAGGTCATCTAGCCCAATTCTTTTCTCTATGGAAAGTCTCTCTCCAATCAGCCTCTTATTCAGCCTTCACTAAGGGAGCCCCAGACCTGAGGAAGCCTGTTTTGGATACCTCTAATTATTTTTAGAAGGTTTTAGAACCTTTCATTGAAATGAAATCTGGCCAGGCAGAAGTCTGTTGTCTCATTCACTTGCTACCCCTTCAAATACTTAAATATGATCCTTATTTCCACTCCACCCTCACTCCCAACATTTTCTTCTAGGTAACACAGTCCAAGGCCCATCAAATGATCCTTTTGTGGAATGGCCTTCATCTATGACTGATGAATAGGGACCAGGGACTTCTGTTCATCCCCTGCCCTTCACTCTGGTGTGTTTAAGACCAGATTGATTCATCAAGGGTCTGTCTCCGCATCTTGTGGCATCTTGCCATGAGTCCTTTCATCCAGAGAGAAAAGAGCTTCTAAACCCATTGGCTATCACATGGTTTTTTCCATCTTATCCTAGAGTGAAAAGATATCCCATAACATTTAAGACCAGATGCTCTAAAGCATTTGGAACATAAATATCCATAAATACAATCCCAGAGGGAGATGAGCCCGATCTGAAGGCTTTCTTTACTTTCTCCTTTTGCATCTCACTCAACTCTACTTAAAAAAGGAACAAAAGTGTACAAATTGGCACCCAGAACTCTGGTCAGAACTTTGGCAACACTGGATAGCAGACCTTCTTGAGAATAAAAAGAATCTGGGCTTGAGAGCTGAGATCTAAACTAACACTACCTGTGTATTTTGGGGCAAATGATTTCCCTCCTGTGGAGCTCCTTTTCTCCCTTAGAAAACAAATGGACTTGTATTAGATGAGCTCTCAAGTCCCTTCCAATGCTATATTCCAAGGCCACTACCAGCTCTGACATTTTACCACCTAAGGGGCTTCCCAGCTTTGACATTCTATGCACGAAGGTCCCCTTCAGCTTCAGTGATTTATGGCTGTATGACCCGAAGACCCCAACACAATTCCTCTGCAAAGAGAGAGCAGCCTTTGCTGCCAGGGATAGAGAATATGGGAATTAGGGTTCAGATAGGGTCACTTTTTATGAATGTGCCCAAGTGGCTGTTGATGTGAGGAGTATGATATGATGGCTACCTTGGAAATGACTAGATATGATGGGTGAAATCTTCACACAAATGCTGTCCAAGGAATATAGCACCGTGTGTGTATGTGTGTGTGTATGAGTGCAAATGCACATTTGGAGGGTGTGCAGACCCTCTGAGATGGGAGCAGAGGGGGAAAAGGACGGCCTCAACTCAATTCCAGCTGGAGGGCAGCCTGGGCGCAGGCAGGAGAGAGGGGTGGAGAACTTAGGTCCTGATCTCAGCTACTCGGCAGCCCAGGGAGCCAAGGGGAGGCTGAGGGGCCAGAAGGAGCCATTCTGGGTGGTCTAACCTCTTTCAGAACCTTGCCCCCGCCTTCTCTAGCCCCCATTCCAACACTGGGATGCAGAGGCACGGTCATGTGGATGTTCCCATTGCCTCTGCCAGAGGGGAGACTTCCAGGCCCAGGGTCAGGCTTCAGAGCATCCGCGTGCTGTTCCTCACATCCAGGCTCACCGAGGGGGAGCCAGGGATGGCTCTGCTCTCCTCCTGCTGAGTATTGTTGGAAATTGCCAAGGGGTTCCGGCTTATGACTAGGTCCAGCTTGTCTCCAGCCTCAGAAATGAGGGGCACAGTCAGGCAGCAGTCAAAATCTCGAGTTCGGATGTGATTTACCTTTGTCGGGAGAGAGGAAGGAAAGAGAGATGAAGCTGACCAGCATCAAGCCAAGCTTTGAACAGACAACCTTAGGCAGAAAGTGCAGCAGCTTTTCACAGAGTAAGATCAGAGCCGCTTACAAAGCATATTTTTGTTTGTAAAATCAGTCATTTCTATCTATATTCCTTTCTTTCTCCCTCACATCACTCCAGCTTTCTATGAATCATCCTTCGTAACCTCAATAAAATGGTAAGCAAAACAACCAATATACTGACTGGGTACGATAGTGTATACGCCCTTTTCACCCATAAACCCCCATATCTCTAATAAAAGAAAGAATTTCAGTCATTATATTCAGCAGGATTTGGCTTTATTTTGTTTAAAAAGCATAATTTACAAGGTGCTTTCTTCAAAACAGACTGGTGAGATTGGAAGTCTATTATTAAAACTATTTTGTAGATGAGAAAATTGAAGTTTGGGCAAAGGCACTGATCTGCTCCCAGTCGCATGACTAGTAAAGATCATGATGGGATTTGAATCTACATCTCAAGAGCCCAACTTACACACTCTTTCTATTCCATATATTGATTTTCTACTAGGCCTATGTGATGGAGAAGATGGGGTGGGCAGCCTTCCCTGGCATAGCATCCCACTTAAGAAATCCCATCTGGGTCTAGGACACAGGGAAGCTGCCATCCTCTCCCTATCTGGTGGCATTTCTTTATAGAATTTTTGGAAGTTGATGGTACCCTAAGGTACAAAGGCACCAGCCCATCTGATTTTTTTCCTTTTTCTCTTCTGCCCCCCTTTTTTTGTCCAAGCTTTCTCTGGGGTTCTACATGTAGGAAGCAGGAGGGAGGCTCTTCCTGCCAGGATCAAGCTGTCTCTCAGGTAGCTAGTGGGTCTTCCACCCACTCTGTCTAAGGAGATTAAAGGCTGGATGGTCAGCCCCTCCAAAATCAGCAAGGAAGAGCAAGGGCCCAGCTACCATGGAGATTGGCTTGGTTGGTATAGCTTTCTAAACAGGGAACCGGTAAGTTAGAATTTTGTATCAGAAAACAGACACAATTTATATTTCATGGAAAGCTTCTGAGTGGTGTTCAAAACATGCCTCAGATGCTTTATTATCTGGGTGATCTTGGGCAAGTTACTTAACAGGGAAAAGGGGAATGAGCATTTATTAAGCACTTAGAATATACCATCCACTCGCTAAGTATTTTACAAAGATGAATTCATTTAATTTTCACAAATACCCTGGGAAGTGGGTGCTGTTATATTTTACAGTTGGGGAAACTGAGGCAAACAGAATTCAGGACTAAGGCTGAGGCTGGATTTAATTCAAGTCTTTTTGACTCAAGGCTCTATCCAATGAGCCATGTTTCTGAGGCTCTGTTTTTTCCTTCTATAAAATAAGTGGGTTGGGATGAGAGGGGGGCGGTCTCTAAGATCTCTTCTAGCTCTCTATTTATGATCTGAAAACCTCCCCAGGCCTCCATTTCCCCATCTAGAGAATGGGGGTAGTAGTACTTCTATTATAGAGGGTGGTTGTGAGAAAAGCATCCTGTTGGTTTTTTCTATTATTTTTTTTTTATTCTGAACATAATGAACAACAAATGAAACACATTTCCAGATACCAACTAGATCAGAAAAAGAGGATGGAACATGAAATGCAGATGTCCATTATATGCAGCTTGCATTTCTTGTCAAATATAAATATAATAAACTCAAGATGTAACTCTCAAAGCTGTTCTGCTTGCCCATAGTTTTGTTTTTTGTTTTTTTCTTTCTTGTAGCTTTTTTTTCCTTCCTCTTCTCTCCTGTGCATTTTTATTATTTGTAAAATATTACATAATTACATAATTTCAGCTTTGGAAAGGGAGCTGGGAAGCTATGTGGCCCAAGCTAAATCTAAAAGAAATCTGCATGACAATGCCCTTGATATTTGTTCATTCAGTGCCTCAGATGGGGAACTCACTTCCTCCTAAAGCAGCCTCTGACACTTTCTACTTTTGGACAGGAAGGTCTGATGGTTAGGAAAGTTTTTGTTACATTGAGCTGACATCTGTTCCTCTTCAATTTTCCTCCATAGTTCCTGGCTCTGTCCCCCAGGGGACAAGCAAAACAAACCTAATTCCTCTCCATGTCATCACTTCAAATACAAGAGAGCTAGCAGTTCCTCAGGCAGTGGATTAAACATTGGGTCTGCAGTCAGGGAGACTCCTCTTCCTGAGTTCAAATTTGGCTTCTGACACTTTCTAGCTGTATGACCCTAGACAAGTCACTTAAGCCTGTCTGTCTCAGTTTTCTCATCTGTAAAAAGAGCTGGAAAAGGAAATGGTAAACCACTCTGGTATTTTTGTCAAGAAAACTCTAATGGGGTTATAGAGAGTTGGACATGATTGAAATGACTGAACAACAACAACCCTCAGTCTAAAAGGCTGACATCTTGAATGCTGTACAACTTAATTCCAAAGGCCAAGGGCACCAAACTTTGATCCTGGGCCTTTGGGTCTGGAATGTCCTTCACTGGACTTTATTTGGAGATGGTGAATGAATGGCCACAACATGGTTTTCTTCCAGGAGTGGTAATGTAGGGCAATTCTTCCCTTGATGACTGCAGGAGGATGAGCCAGTCACCAGAAAAATATTTAATCCATAAAGAAGACTAGATTATCCAAAAAGAGTTGGATGTTACACATCCTCAATGGGAAAACTAAAGAATTGTCTCTAGTCAATCAAAGTAACTCTTTACATTTGTTGAATGTCTTAAGGATCTCCAAAATTTCTATACATTCTGTAAAACAAAGACCAGAACTTAAGGATAACAATGAATCAATTTTTATTTTATCTTATTAATTGATGATTTGGTCCTTCTAGCATTAATTTTGGTGCCCTCCCTCTGAAATGATCTCTAATCTAACTTCTATCTTGTTTGTACATAATTGTGTAGACTACTTTAGACTACTGTGAGCTCCTTGAGATCAAGGAATGTTTACTTTTGTTTATTTGTTTTTGCGTTTCTTTGTATCCCTAGCACTTAGCATAGGGCCTGACACATGGTAAATGCTTAATAAATGCTCATTGACTCATTGGCTCTAAAATCCATTCAAATTGTGCTACTTGCTCTTCCCTATTCTAGAAATCCTATTTTCTGTTTCCATTTCATTGACCAACCTGTTCCCCCATACCTGGAATGTTAAACTTCTTCACCTCCCACCTTTTAGCTTTTTTAAGGCTCATCTCAAGGGCTATTCCCCACAGAAGATTTTTTTCCTCATTTCTTCCCAGTTATTATTTTGTACTTAAATGTCTAGATCTATGTTGTTTTGACTCCCTTCCCTTGTATTTATTTTTCTGGATATTGCGTTATATCTCATACTGTTTTGTATGAAAACAAATTCTTCTCAGTTATCTTCATTGGCTTAAAGGAAGAACAATATCTCCTCAAAGGAGAGGACGAGAAAAAAAGAGAGAGAGACAGACAAAGAGAGACAGAGAACAGAGACAGACAGACAGAAGCAGAGACAGAAAGAGATGTGAAAGAGAGAGAGAAAGACAGAGAGAGAGAAGAGAAAGATGGGGGGTAAAAGAGAGAGAAAAAAGTTAGAGACAGAGACAGAGAGAGAACAGACACAGACAGAGAGATGAAAGAAAAGGAGAGGAGAGAGGTGAAAAAGAGAGAGAAGGGAGAAGAGGAAGAAGAGGAGAAAAGAGGAAAAGGAGAGGACAGAGAGAGAGTTAGAGACAGAGAAAGAGAAACAGAGATAGAGAGAGGAGGAAAAGAAGAAGAAGAAGAAGAAGAAGAAGAAGAAGAAGAAGAAGAAGAAGAAGAAGAAGAAGAAGAAGAAGAAGAAGAAGAAGAAGAAGAAGAAGAAGAAGAAGAAGAAGAAGAAGAAGAAGAAGAAGAAGAAGAAGAAGAAGAAGAAGAAGAAGAAGAAGAAGAAAGGAAGAGGAGGAGGAGGAGGAGGAGAAATAGAATCAGTTTTCCACACACACTTTGCTACCTGCTCTCTCCTAGGCCTCTGAAGGTCCATACCTGAAGGACTCGGTCAAATGGTTTGAGGCCACAGTGATCAGCAGGCCCCCCAGGGCGGATCATGTTGACATAGACACCCTTCTCCAACAGGCCATCAGAGACGCTGAAGCCAAAATCTTCACTCACTGGGTCCTTCCAAAGAGTCAACTATGAGGAAGGTGAGAGTGGCAACATGGGGTCAATAGGAGGACCTCAGGAATGCTTTAAGGAAAGATGGGCAATTATTTAGAGTTTCAATTCTGGATCTCACTGAAATCAAAGATTATTTTTTTTCCCTGTTCAAAAGTTTTCAATGGTTCCAATTTCCCATAAAATAAAATCAAGTGTTCTTTATTTTCTTCAATCTGGTCTCAGTTTCAATGCCTGGTTTTATATCCTGGTACTCCCCAATAAAAATGTCCTGTTCCAGCACTATCTCCTAATGAAACTGCATATTTTACCTCCTAAGTCGGTTCATGTAACTCTTATGCCAGAAACTCCCTTAGTCACCTATTGGGGATTTCTTCCTTCTATGGCTTATTATCACTATTTAGTTGTTATTGTTCAGTCATTTTTTTTCAGTTGTATTTGACTCTCCGTGACCCCACTAGGAGTTTTCTTGACAAAGATACTGCAGTGGTTGGTTATTTCCTTCTCCAGCTCATTTTACAAATTGAGGAAAACAGGATGAAGTGATTTGCCCAAGGTTACCCAGCTAATAAGTGTCTGCGGCTGGATTTGAACTCAGAAAGATGAGTCCAGGCTCAGTGTTCTGTGCATTAGAGCGTCCCCCAGCTGCCCATCACAATCCAGAGTATCAGCAGTTTTAGACTCTGGCACTAGAAGCTTTCCTTTTGCTATCCTCTCCCACTTTCAGTAGCTGTAATCAGTCCAGTACTTCCATATCATTGCCCTGTTGTAGCTTTCTGATCCCAGTAGATGATGGGTGGTCTCTGCCCCATCACTACTATCTACTTGCCTGGCACTCAGCTCTCACTATTCTTTTGCTGAGCTAAGCTCTCCTCCAGTAGATGGTCTTAAGGGACCAGCTCTTTAATCCCATTTATATGGGGACAAAAACCTTTATGTATTTTTTATAGTTCAAAAAAATTCTACTATTTTAAAATTTTCTTTTATATATGTCCCAAGACCTCCTACAATAAGCTTATTGAAGAGAGGACAGGGAGAAATTGAGGAATTTCTTTGTTTTATTGTTCAAGTATCCTCAGTTTCATAGATCTTTTGTCTAGGATCCTCTGTCTTCAAACCCATGAAAGCTTATGGTGAATTAGTAACTTATTTGCCCTCTTCCTAAGCACTTGGGCAGGATTGCTCTATTTATGTAAATACCCTCCTCCATCTGTTCCTCAAAGCAACTAGTTTGGTCCATAGCTGCTTCTACAAAAAGTAGGTTACTACCATAGGATCATACAGCTATATGTATTATGTTATACATATATAATATATAATGTTACATATATTATAGGTCTAGGTATTATTGATATCCTCACTTTACAGCAAAGGAAACTGAGGTCATGTGACCAAGGTCACCAAATTAATAATTGTCCGAAGCTGAAAAGTTAAAGTTTATATTGGCCCGATTCAATTATATGGTATTATGGATCATATATGGCAGAGTTTTATATAGGGGGACCTTCCACATGCTCTATTATAATTGGGATATTCTGTCCTAAAGGCAAACGTGTTGTCCTGAACCAATAAATAACTATAATCTACATGGATATTATCATCATCCTCTCCTTCTGACCATTGCTCATTATCCTGGTCACTGGCCAAATAGACCCCTTGGTTAAGTATGGCTCATCACTTTCTGAAGGCTTAGTCTTCAATCTGCTTTTGGAGAAGGAAGAAGCTGTCTTCCAGCATACTGTGTTCTAGCTCCAATCCTGGGCTTGTTGACAATTAAGGTTGAATGAGTCTGTCTTCTGTTCCTACAACTCCATATGTGTCCCCTTGGGACTTCCAAAGATGAATTAATAAGCATAAAAAAGACTGTTTCTGGGTTTAGCTGTTCTCCCCTGCTGATGAAAGGCTGACTCTGATTTTCATATTCTCCTATGTTATATCCTACTGTGAGTAGGAGTAGGAGCTGCCCCACTGCGGACTCAACTGGAACTATCCAGTGGGCAACAGCACTCTTTCTGTTCTTTTTTTCCTTTCCTTCCCTTTTCCTTCATGCCCTTATTTGTGGGTGCTGTGCCCAAAGGAATATAAATTTTGATCCCAAGATCTCTTAAGAGTTTGAAAGCTAGACCCATGCCGTAAACTCAAAAACACTGATTGGCCAAAAAATAGGGCCCAGGCCAAGTCCCACTGGGTCATCGTTTAGGCCCTGATTGCTCAGAGAGAATGTAAATAGGAATTGTTTTTGTCTTTGGCCAGAAACCCTGAAAGTCTTCCCCTCCCAGATAGATCTCTTCTCTCTTCCTTCCTTCCTTCCTTCCTTCCCTTCCTTCCTTCCTTCCTTCCTTCCTTCCTTCCTTCCTTCCTTCCTTCCTTCCTTCCTTCCTTCCTTCCTTCCTTCCTTCCTCCCTCCCTCCCTCCCTCCTTCCTTCCTCCCTCCCTCCCCCTTCCCTCTCTTTCTCCCTTCCTTCCTTCCTTTCTTTCCCTTCCTTCTTCCTTCCTTCCTTTCTTCTACCCTTCCTTCCTTCCTTCCTTTCTCCCTTCCTTCCTTTCTTTCTTTCTTTCTTTCTTTCTTTCTTTCTTTCTTTCTTCTTTCTTTCTTTCTTTCTTTCTTTCTTTCTTTCTTTTCTTTCTTTCTTTCATCTTTCTTTTCTTTCTTTCTTTCTTTCTTTCTTTCTTCTTTCTTTCTTTCTTTCTTCCTTCTTTCTCCTTCCTTCCTTCCTTCCTCCTTTCTTTCTTTCTTCCTTCCTTCCTTCCTTCCTTCCTTCCTTCCTTCCTTCCTTCCTTCCTTCCTTCCTTCCTTCCTTCCTTCCTTCCTTCCTTTCTTCCTTTCTTCCTTTCTTCCTTTCTTCCTTTCTTTCCTTTCTTTCTTTCTTTCTTTCTTTCTTCTTCTTTCTTTCTTTCTTTCTTTCTTTCTTTCTTTCTTTCTTTCTTTCTTTCTTTCTTTCTTTCTTTCTTTCCTTTCTTTCTTTCTTTCTTTCTTTTCTTTCTTTCTTTCTCTAGTTAAAAGTGGCCAGTCTGTACCTCATTTCTTATATAGACTTAGTCACTGGTTAAACTGAGACTTGTTAAAGATCTTAGTTTTAAAAGGCCAAGGTCTCCCATTTCATCCAGGGTCATCTCCAGGCTTCCTGGTCTGTATCTGGCCACTGGACTCAGATGGCCCTGGAGGGGAAAGTGAGGCAGGTGACCTTGCACAGCCCCCCCCTCACTCAAATCCAATCATTTTCATGTCCTGGCATCACTTTCCTGATGTCATGGTCTTCTTCCAGAACAAAGGACAAACAACAACAGCATATTCAAATTCAATTTACTTTTTATATACATTTTGAATTATATCCAAAAGACCCAATTTTCTGATTCTCCCGTATTCTAACTTTTTTAAAGCATCTAATTCTATGGGCAACAAGAGTTTTGAGGTATCATCTTTATAGACCCCTGTCCATACACTAACAATCTAATCTTTTAATCACTTGATTCGGGGTAGTTTCCCACCAGTCCCACTGTACTGTGTTTTCCAAAAATGTCAAGCTTTCAGCAGGATGCTGTTTCCAGAGTTGGAGTTATGCTTCTGTTTTTACTTTGGGCCTTTTGGGGCCAAGTCCACAATAGGCAGTAATTAAGCCTCTGTCAACTGGCCCTCAAGTGGCTCACCTATTGTTATGGTTCTCCAGAGTCAACAAGTCAGTGTGTAGTCAGGATTTTTGCCTTCACAGATTAATGTGAAGAGTAAAGTCATCATTCCTAATAATATTAGAAATGTCACATGTTAACTTTGCTGATACTTTAGTTTGGGCTCCAGTGATCCCAGTATGGTTTACTAGGATCTAATTAAACCAGTGTACCTTGAAGACAAAGGGGAAAAAAAGGACAAGCATTTATTAAATGTCTGCTATGTGCCCAGCAGTTAGGTACTATAGTGGATAAAGTGCCTGGCCAGAAGTCAGGAAGTCTCACCTTTGTAAGTTCAAATATGGCCTCAGACATTTTCTAGCTGTGTGACCCTAGACAAGTCACTTAACCTTGTTTGATGTCATGGTCCTCTTAGAGAACAAAAGACAAAACTGCATCACTGGGGATCCAACTGGTCAGTTCCAATTGAGCAACATAGCTCCCTTCTTTTCTTCTTTCCCCTTCCCCCTTTACCTCCTTACTCCTTCCTTCTTTCCTTCCTTCCTTCCTTCCTTCCTTCCTTCCTTCCTTCCTTCCTTCCTTCCTTCCTTCCTTCCTTCCTTCCTTCCTTCCTTCCTTCCTTCTTTCTCCTTCCCCCTCCTTCACTTCCTCCTTTTCTTCCTTCCCTCCCTCCTTCCCTCCTTACCTTCCTTCCTTCACTCTTTTCTCTCTCTCTCTCCCCACATAGGTATCAATCATACCAATATTTTTGCACATATAGGTCCTTTACTAGGTCCTCATCATTTGAAGAATGACTAAATTAATTATTCTGTATAAATGTAATGGGATATTATTGCATCATAAAAATGACAAATATCAACTTTGAACAGAAAATTCTATTAAAAAGAATTATGGAGAATGAATGTAAATCAACACATGTTATGTTCACATCTTTTTTTCTGCTTTTTTCCCTCTCCCATGGTTTTTTCCCTTTTGTTCTGATTTTTTTTTCCCAACATGATTTATAAAGCAACGTGTATTAAAATAAATAAATTTAAACTTGGAAAAAATTTAGAAATATGATGGATTTGAGGAAACAGAGGAAGACTTCTTTATACTGACTCCAAATGAAATGACCAGAGCAGGAAAACAATGTACATGATGACAACAGCAATAATATGAAGAAAAATAACTTTGGAAGCTCTCAGAACTCTGATCCAAGTCATAAGTGTTGGTAACTTCAAAAAACTATTGATGAATGAGACCCCCTCTTAATTTGACAGAGAGTTGATGGAATCGAGATGCAGAGAGATATATTTATTCTCAGACATGGTTATTGCATTAAATTATTTTTCTGGATCATACATATTTATTACAAAGGGAGACTTACTGCGGGGGGAGTAAATTTAAGAAGAGGATCAATAAAACATTTTTTTTAAAATGCACAGAAATGAGCTGGAGAAGAAAATGGCAAACCACTCTAGTATCTTTGCCAAGAAAATCTCCAATGGGGTCATAAAGAGTAGAACACGACTAAAAAATGACAAAACAACAAAGCATATTAATAACAAAAAAAGGAAATTAATAACAAAGTAGGAAAAAGCAATGACAGATTCGCTGAACTATACCTGTCTTTTCTGCCTGCTCCTTCACATGAGATTTTTTTTAGTGCCATTCTCAGAGGAGGTTTCCTTTACCCCGACTCTGAATTTCCTTGGTCCTTAAGCATGACAGTAACTGAATGACAATCTAAAAGGCAATGTGTTCAGAGAGACCTTTTTTATCTTGCTCAGCTTCAGTTTTGGTCTCACTTACCTACATCCTAGTGAATCACGCTGGGCTCCACTGCACTGAATTCCATGGCTTTTAACAACCTTCTGCTAAATATATACTCTAACTGTGGTTTGTAAAAAAGATCAACAAATATGGAATCCCAGGACCTGGGTCCAAATCTTAGGCTTGTTTTTTGCAACTTGGATGATGCTAGGCAAGTCACTTTGCTCTTTCTGGACTCAGTTTCCTTATCTGTAGAATGAAAGGATTACCCTAATTGAATTCAAATTTCCACTACTGAATCTATGATCCTAATCAGGACAATTTTAGGGAAGCTGTTCCCCTAAAATTCAGCCCGGCATAGCTGTTGCCAAAACAAACAGACCAACAAGTGGATTTTCCTTGAGGATGTGGGCCCACCACCACATCTTTAATCACTTCTTTTTCCCATGTTCTTCCTAGACTTTGTACAAAACTAGAAACCTTCTCAATGTTCTCTTGGGAAGTAATAAGGAATTTAACATGAGTGTCTTCAGGGCTCTCTGTCCCCCCAAATGGGTACAGAAAAATATTAGACTAGAACTAATAGCAGGCCTTCCTTACAGCAAGCAATATATATATATATATATATATATATATATATATATATATATATATATATATATATATAACATCAAAAGTAGATGGTTCCTTGAGGCTTTCTAGCAGGAATCCCAGTTTTTCTATATTGAAAACAAATTGGTTTTGTAAGATCTCTGTAGTATGTTCTAGTCATGGTTCAAAGGCTTCCTCCCCAGCCAGTGAAGTGTATAGGACATCCTGAAAGAGCTTTCATGCAGGAAGGGGTCATTTTTAGTTTCAAAATGTGCTTCACAAACAGTACTAATCCCCTGTGGACACCAGGTTACTGACCAAAGAAGAAGAAGGGCTCACACTTCAGTAGTTCCATTCCCATTCTGCAAGTCTATCCTTCTTTCTTTGTGAAAGACCTCTTTATTTAAAAATAAGTGTGCCTAGAGTTGGGTTTGGTAACTAGCTTCCAAATCTCCTCCTCCCACATACACTTAGCCTATTTGTTTAGAGATCAGGAAAGACTCTAGAAAGGAGAAAAATAGTACCATGCTCTTCCAGTTGTAATGTTTAGAGGCTGTTACCATCACCTCATGTCCCCCCCCCCAATAATATTCTTCTTCTATCCCAATCCTACCCAATATTCTAAGCTCAGCTATGCAGGAAACTTCCTTGACTATGTTAGCTCATGAGATTTAAACATGAAAGCGACCTTACAGATAAAAATAAATTTATATCATTCAATAAGTTGCACAAAATACTGTATATCATCTCACTTGATCTACTAGTCTGGCTCATTCATTTTACTGACAAGGAAAATGGGGCCCATGATATAAGTTGCCTGGATAGTATAAGGGAGACTGGAATTTGAACCCATTTCTCATTGCAAATCCATTTCTTTTGACTTTACATTATGATTATTCTCAGAGCTCCTATCAGACTTACTGCCTTATTTGTCATTTGTCACAAATGTGTGCTAATATTCTCTATTTCATACAAGTAGGGCCTGTTTCTTCAACCAGGTAGGAGGTGTCCTAAGTGTAAGATCCATGCTTCATACTTCTGATTCTGGGACAAGCACACGGTAAGTGTCCAGAGTTCCAGAATCCCAGAAATGGACAAGACCTCAGAGGTCACCTGGCCTAACTCAAACATGGGCAAGAAGCCCCTACCCAACAAGTAATTCATTCAAACTTTTATTGAAGACCTCTAGAAACAAGGACCCCAGTAAGTCCTGAGATAGCCCATTTCACTTTTGGATCACCCTTATTTTAGGAAGTTTTTCATCATAGCAAGTCTACATTTCTACCCACTGGCCTTGAGTCTGCCCTCTAGAGCCAAGCAGAAGAAATTGGTCTAACACTGTTTCGCATCCCTGCCTTCTATACACCTAAAGAGAGGTATCATGTTTTCCCCTACGTCTTCTCTTCCTTGGGCTAAGCCTTCTCGTTTCTTTGGGTGATTCAGCACCAGCAGCTTGCTAATCTCCTTCTTATGATATTAAACTCAAAAGAGGAAACAATACCTTAGAGATGGTCTGATCAAGACAGAGTGCTATACTCTGGTTTTCAGGACAATCCCTTCCCTAGATGTGGGCTTCGTGGCTCATTTCAGCCTCAAGTAACTACTTTTTCTGGCCTCCACATGAAGCTTATTGAGTGGTGCAGTAGATGGCCTGAATTCAAACTTGGCCTTAGACACTGAAGTAATTGTAACCCTGGACAAAACAATCTTTACCTCAGTTTCATCAACTTCAAAATGTGGATAATAACAGGGCTTAAAAAATGCTTTTTCCCTTCTTCTTGACTCATGCTAAAATTCCAAGGTCCTTTTTGAAATGAACTGCAATCTTAACCATACCTCCTTCAATTCTTATTTAGTATATCGAGTTTTTTAAACCCCAGTTTAGATAGTACATTGATTCCTACTAAGTAGCATCTTATTAGTTTTGGCCCTATACTCTATTTTAGATCCTGACTCTGTCACCCAAAATGTTAGAATCATTGGTTGTTTTATTTGATGTTAGTGATTTTCAATTTTTCATCCCATTTCATTTCCATCTCTTTTTTCATTCTTCAGAGTGATCCAATTATAGCTTCATATAGTTGGAGTTTGAGCTCAAATAATGACAACAAATAATAATAATAGTAATGGCTAACATTTAGAAAGTACTTTAAGGTTTGCAAAGTACTTCTCAAATATTTGATGCCTACAAGTTGGGATGTAGGTATTATTATTATTTCAGTTTCACAGATGAGGAAACAAGACCGACTTGCCCAGGTTCTCATGGCTAGGAAGTGTCTGAGGTTGGAATTGAACTCAGGACTTTTTCTGATTCCTGGTCTAGTGGTCTACCTGCTGGGTCACCTCAGGGCTTACTGATTCTACTCCAGGACCAGATACTCACCTTGTATAATTCGAGAGGAGTTGGTGACATGATTTCCAGCATCTCCTCCTTGACTGCCTGCATTTTCAAGCCTTCCTCGGCTGCCTTGGTGGGGATCACATGGCCCTCACTTGGATCCCGAGCGCCCTGCTGGAAAGTTCCTTTCCACCAGGTACTTCGTCCAGTTGACCCTGACGATGGGTCCAAGGTCACAGGGCTGCTGTCTAGGCCCAAGCTGTGCACATTCCCTGTCATGATGGAAGCCTGTAAAGAAACGGTGAGTCAGTAGAATAGTGTAAGTGGCTGCACTGGGACAGACCCAGAAAGGGCAAAACCCAGCGGAGGAATAGGGAAGAAAGGGAATGCGGGGTTCTTTGGATAAAGTGAGGGATCCTTAATAGGTAAAGTAAGAGGTTAAGATTGGCATTTTATAAAAGCTGCTCCAGGGAAGACCCAGGTCCTTGTATCTGAGTGGTCACTCAACAGCTGTGTGACTTTGAACAAGTCAGCTTTCTAAGAGTTAGACTAAATGACCTCTATGGACCATTCCTGCTCTCATAATCTCTAAACTCCTAAAAATGGAGGATAAACTAAAAAATACTGACATTAGAAATTCTAGAGGGCCAGGTCAATAGCAGGACTGGTCTGATAATACTTAGTGTATTTGGATTGAATGACCCCTTGGAAACCTGAGTGTTTGCCATATTCTGCCATGGAAGTATCCTTCATTTAGGATTTTCACACCACAGGAAAAAGGACTTGGTATTGGGACTGGCTGTTGGGAAACCTGAATCCTGGTTCTGTTTCTTACCACATGGGAGAACTTGGGAAATAACAATCACAATAATTTAATTATATAGTTTAAATTTAGTCCTTTTACATAGTCCATTTATAAAATCCTTTAAGAGTTGGAAAACATATTACATATGCTAAGTCATTTGATCCTGTTGACAACCTGGTAAAATAGGTACTGTTTTACAGAGAAAAAAAAATAACAGAGAATTTAAGTAACTTAACCAGGGTCATGTAACTAGTGAGTGTTTGAGGAAGGATTAAAACTCAGGTCTCCCTGACTCTAAGTTGCATGGTCTAACCATTGGCCCACCTGGCTTAGATTCTGTTGCTCATCTCTAAGATAAAGAATTGGACTAGACATTTCCAACAGGCCCTTCCAGTTTCAATAATCTGTGAATTGAAGATGTAGCCATCCTCATGAGGAAGAACACTTTAAATTATTGTCACTATTTAACCCCCTTGGCAGGTCAAGTGCGTCGGGGAAGATTCAGAATGGGAAATGGGGGAGTCCAAGGATTCCTCATCTTTCTTTCTTTCGGTTATAAGCAAGGTCCCAGCGGAGGTGATAATGTGACTCACAGTAACCTAGAGAAGATGATTCACAGATCTAATCTGAGCATTGGCGCCATTCTGACTAATGTGTTTTGAGCCTCAGCATCCCCAAATAACCTTGACGATTGAGTGCCAGAAGGCTGGACCCAGCCACAGGAAACTCAGGCTGCATTGCTGGAAGGCTAGTTCTGACTAGGA
Organism: Sminthopsis crassicaudata; assembly: GCF_048593235.1. NCBI lineage: Eukaryota > Metazoa > Chordata > Mammalia > Dasyuromorphia > Dasyuridae > Sminthopsis > Sminthopsis crassicaudata. The sequence continues at coordinate 700,544,056 of NC_133617.1, forward strand.
AGAGCACCCTGGCTTAGTGAATGGAGAGCTGGTCTTGGATCGAAGATGTTACCTGAGTTTAAGCCCTCCCTGTCATGATCTGATTGTATGGCCTTGGGACACCCTGGAAGTAGCAGGGAAGGTGTCACCTCTCATTGGGAGAAGAGTTTCCCTATCTGGGAGTCCCCTATATAAGGGAAAGCACAGGTCTAGTCTCTGTCACTATCCCAAATCCTAGCCATCTCTCTTTCCCCACCTGACATCCCACTTCCCCCTGAAGCTTTCTTTGGCTCTTTCAGCCCACTTTGATGTCCCTTATCTTTGAAATACTATTGAATATATATAGTCTGCCTAATGCACTTTATTGGTCTTTAATGTATACGTTGAAGCATCTAGGGGATAGAGCACTGGCCTTGCAGGTAGGCTGACTCATCTTTGTGAGTTCAAGTCTGGTCTCAGACTCGCTATGTGACCTTGGACAAGTCACTTAATCCTCTATGCCTCAGTTTTCTCATCTGCAAAATAGGACAGAGAAGGAAAGAGCAACCATTTCAATATCTCTGCCACAGGAACCACAGATGGGGCTTTAAAGAGTTAGACATGACTGAAATGAGTGAACAATGATACGTATGTGTTATTTTCTCAGGTGGAGTGTAATAATAACTCTCATTTATGCATCGTCTTAAGGTTATAAAGCAACTTTATAAAGTAGGTAGTAAAAATATCATTCTTATTTCTCAGATGAGGAAACTGAGGATCTTAAAGGTTAAGTGATTTCCTAAGGGTCACACAGATAATAAATGAGAAGCCATATTTGAACTCAGTCATCCTGACTCCAAGTTCAGCATTGTATTCAGTGGGCCATACCTTAATCTTGAAACTCACTTTTTTTCTTGACTTCCATGTCACTTCCTTTCCTCTTGATTCTCTTCCTATAACAATGACCACTCTTCTATTTTCTTTAACATCTCATAGTCTACTTGACCCCTAATGTGGGTGCTCCCCCAAGTTACACCAAGATTCTACTCTTCTTTCTATTTACATGCTCTGTTTTGAAAATATTCTCCATTTTTATGTTTTCCATATTCATCCATTGGCAGATTCCCAAATCTGGGTCTCTAACCTGGTCATCAGCCTTGTATTTCCAACTTCCTTTGAGGAAACTCCTTTTGGATGCTTTGTAGACAACTCGCACTCAACATAACCCGATCCAAACTCACCAACTTATTCCCACAAATGAAATGTATTACCTCACTCCCTTTTAGCTGTCATGTGTCTGTCAATGATATCAGCACTACCTACATCCATTAGGCAAACTATACAGATTGATCTTTAACTAGATATGAAGGGTGAAGGAAAATTGAGTCACCACATTCATTGATAATTGCCTTCAGGGACAATTTAAAATCTCTTCTCACCCTCCCCCACTTTATCCCCCCAAAAAAGACTAATGTCATTGTTTTCTAGTCATATCTTTCTTGGACCAAAATTAGGATTCCCCAGCGAGACTTCAGTCAGCAGATTTAGCCCTGAATAGATTTGGGTCTCTGAGAAAAATTACATTGAAGGCCCATGATTTGTTATCACTGGGAAGATTGAAAAGGATCATGATTTAGAACTGGTAAGAACCTTGGAGGTCAGCTAATTCAACTTCTTCATTTTATAACTGAGACTCAGAGATATGGCAAGATTTGCTGAAAATTACAAGGATGTAACTAAGAACTGGGAATCAACCCTAGATGCTCCAATCCTAATGCCGGTTCTTTGGTCACTCTGTCACACTGTATACTTGGAATGTTCCCAGAGAATGCCCTATAACAGGGGCTGCCTCTCTGCCTCAAGCCCTGTCAGTCTTTGTATTGCCTCTTAAGGATGATGACATTTGGGAGAATAAGCTAATTCTGATCTATTCATATAAAGTTCATAAAAGAAAAATCATTTCTACTTAAAGTCTATTTTGTGATGAGTGTGTTTAGTCTTTAGTTCTAGGGACCTCTGAAGAATACTCTCTCTCTCTCTCTCTCTCTCTCTCTCTCTCTCTCTCACACACACACACACACACACACACACACACACATTCACAAAAGTGGAAATGATTTTCTTGAAAGATCATCTAAGCTTGAATTCTTTATTTTACAGAGGACAAAACTGAATAACAAATAGATTAAGTACAAAAGTAGACTGTGTGTAGAATCAGACAGTTTTAATCTAGTCTCCATCTATTACTATTTATGAAATCGAGAAGCAAATCATAATCTTGGCCTTTATATCCCTCATCTATGAAATGGACCAGAAAGTCACAGAGATCTCTTCTTATTTTAAATCCTGTGATCCTCAGTGTATGTGTGCATGTATGTGTACATATGTGCATGTGAGACAGAGACAAAGAGAGAGAGAGAGAGAGAGAGAGAGAGAGAGAGAGAGAGAGAGAGAGAGAGAGAGAGATACTGATTCCCTAGGATCATTGTTGGTATATTAGATTGGATGACTTCCCAAGTATCTTCTAATTCTGTGTCTATGATTTGATAATCCTAAAATCTAGCTAGATGCAAATTAGGTCTTCTGGGTTCTAGTTCCAAATTTTTTCTTCTTTTTAAAATTTCATTTTATTTTTATTCATTTATTTATTGGTGTAATATATTGTGATTCTATTTATTTATTAGTATTAACAAACACCAAATTAAGTGAATACTTCTAGGATGGCAGGAGAGACTGTACATGAAACCATAAATCTGTAAAACTTGCTTGCTTTTCTTTTCAGTATATTGTTCCATAATGCTTCACTGCTTAACTTCTTTACACAATTAAAGTGCTGTCTTGAGGTTCATCAATAATATCCTAATCATCAAATGCACTGAATGACCTTTTCTTCATCCTCATCCTCACAGGCTCTTAGGATCCTATATCTAAAGCAAGAAAGGGCTCAAAGGCAAGTTTCCCTGACTCTTCCACCATATAAAACATTCAACGAGTATCTGTGTTCCCTTCTTCCATCCAGTGTTCCACTGAGTGTTCTCTCCATGGTGCTAGACAGTACCTACTTGCCTGTCATGTGCACTAACCCACCAAAGCTTCCCCAGGGGCCTCGGGTAGATCACCAGCCCATCACCTTTCAGCCCTCCAGTGCTAAACCCTAAAGGCGCTGACTTACCTCAATCTCCCTCAGAAGCTCAGACTGGCCGCATGTTTCCAAGTCCTCCAGAGCTTCTCCAAAAACACGCCAAAAATTATCCTCATGAGCGGGCTCCGGGCCGTTGTGGCGGCCGGGGAATCTGTTGTAACGTAGGAACCAAAGATTGTCAGCGCTCGCTCTTCTTGGAGAGGACGGAAGCCAGAAAGCCTAGCTCGCGGGGACCGCCAGCAAAGCAGAGACTTGAGGAGTCTTCATATACAAAAGCAAACAACATGAACTTTTCATCAGGCAAGGGAGTCCCAAATACAAAACCTTCATGCATTTACTACCAGGGCAACCGGCCCCTTCAGAGGATGCCTGAAGTTGGTGTAGCAATGTCAAGTTCAAGAGGGAAAAAAAAAACAAAAATATGCCTGAAGGAACACTGGAGGTTTGGGAAGACGTTTTTTGGTGAAATAGAGAAGTGAAAAGGAAAAAAATGATGCATTATGGGTGAACCAGGAGCTTCAGAGACTGGTTAGTACAAGGGCGGATGAGACAGGGCTGAGAGCTGAGACACAGAACACCTGAGAAGAGAGAGAAAAACACAAAGGATACAGACAGGGTGAGAAAAATGGTAACTACATAGTAGGTCTCCAATGACTCAATAACAGAAAGGATGTAATAGAAAATGGTGGCCTTTGACCAGACACACAAATTCTGAGTGTTTCAATAAAATGTATTCACAGTGTGATTTAGACTCATAGAATGTCAAAGCTGGAAGAAGCCTTAGAACACACGATGTCAGAGCTGAAAGGGGCCTTGGAACATAAAACATCAGAGCCAGAAGGGACTTTAGAACATAGAAGGTCAGAGCTGGAAGGGACGTTGGAACATAAAATATTAGGGCTGGAAGGGACCTTAGGACATAAAATATCAGACCTGGAAGGGACACGAGAACATAAAATATCAGGGCTGGAAAGGGTCTGAGAACATAAAACTTCATAGCTTCAGGACCTTGGAACATAAAATGTCAAGAGCTGAAAGGGATCTTCGAGTAGGGAATGTGTGGAAAGGATCATAGAACATAGAACCTAAAAGCTTGAAGGGATTCCAGATATACATCAAAACTGGATAGGGCCTCAGAACACAAACTGTTAAAAGAGTTCAGAGGTACCTTAGAACATATATCAGGTCCAGACATAAACTTAGAATATAGAACAACAGAACATGGGATGTTGGAGCTAGAAGGGCCTTTAGAAATCATTTAGTGGAGCCTCTTCACTTTATTGATGACTAAACATGCATTTCCCCATAAAAAAGAAACAGTTTGGTCAAAATCATGTTTTTGATGGTCAGGGTTAAGACTCAAATTTCTTAATTCTTAGTCCATCCCTCTTTCAACTAATGTTTCAACTTTCAACCTTGCAAATATACATGGAAATTTAACCACTGTTATTCAGATTGTCATAGAGTAAGATGATTAGTTGGTTTTGATCATGAAGAATGTGTCACATAATTGATTTCACCATCTACAAAGTGGGCAAAATAAAGTTGAGGTTCAAAATGTCAGAAATATTCTTGAGATTTTATAGTTTGAAAAGTGGATAATATGGCTGAAGATATGACGACACTGGAGTCATGAACTTGAAATATAACTATAATATGTGTTTCATGGTTCCATGATAATCATGAAGAGGATGACCTCTAAAGGCCTACTTTGATTTTAATTTTGATTTAATTTTAGTCCTGGGACAAACAGCATCAAATTTTCCTAGGGCAAATATGCTTTCAAATTAATTTTTAAGGAAGAATTCCTTTGTAGAGGGTGATGGGATATCATTTCATGGCAGAGAAATAGAAACCCAGAGATCTACAGGAAAGAGAGGATAGGATATTATGAAATCAGGGAGCAGCTCACTTTAGATATGGGTAGGTTATCATTGCCATGGGCAGCTTTTTATTTTAACTGATTAACAGCACCTCCTGTATTTGGCATCCAGTTACAAAGTCCCGTTTGCCCCACTTTAGTTATAATTCTATTGATGCATCTTATGGGGATCTCTCAATGGAACATGAACTCTGCCAGGGCCTAGTGAGCAGTTTTTAATATGAACTCAGCTTGGGACCAGGCTTACTAAACTTATAGTCTCATTATTAGAAAGCTATCCATCAAGTGATACAATTATTCTGGCCACAATTACTCATTAGGACTGACACATATCCATCACAGGACTTCCACTTATGGAGGTATCCTCATGCTGATAAAATCATAAATCTTTTGGATTCATGTGATACTAAATAGGAGGTAATGATGAATATTTTAATACAATGGCTTCAATACTCTAATATTCTCATAAAAATTGCTTGCTAAAATGTGTATCCATTTTATTGAAATACCCCATACATTTCTAATTCTATCTACAGTCAACAATACATACCTATTGATTAAATTCCATGGCAAGTTTTTTGGCTAAAGGTTGGACTGAGTTGTCAGCAAGGTGAGTGTGAAGCCAGTCATAAAGAAGCTTGTTTCTATGATTTGTTGTTTTATCCCACCAATCTTTAGGAGTAAATTATTTAGGTTCTGATTAATTTCTGGTCTATTTTTCCATGGCCCTTTATTACATATAATTTTTTATTGATCTGAAAAGGATATCTTTCTGAATTTGTGAAGCTTTTATGCCCTAATATTTTATCAATTTTTTGTATAGGTGCCATGTACAACTGAAAAAAGGTATATTCCTTTCTATCCCCATTTAACTTTCTTCAGGGGTCTATCATACCTAACTTTTCTATTATTCTATTTGTCTTCTTAACTTCTTGCTTGTTTTTTTTTTTGTGGTTAGAGTTATTTAATTCTGAGAGGGAGAGGTTGAGATCTCCTACTAGTTTAGTTTCTTGTAACTCAACTAATTCTCTAAGAATTTGGATGCTGTACCACTTGGTTCATATATGTTTAATATTGATAGTACTTCATTATCTATGATACCTTTTAGCATGATGTGTTTTCCTTCCTTACCTCTTTTAATTAGATCTATTTCTGCTTTTACTTTGTCTGAGATCAGGATCACCACCCCTTCTTTCTTTTACTTCAGCCAAAGTACAATATATTCTGCTCTGACCTTTTATCTTTATTCTGTGTGTATCTCTCTGCTTCAAAAAATATTTATTGTAAACATCATATTGTAGGATTCTAGCTTTTTAGAAAGCTTGCCTCTGCCTTATTTTCAATCTCCTTGTTATATCTTCACAAAAGTGCCCCTTTATTCATCCCTAGATTGTGTACATTTTTCTCTAGGGCACCAAGGGCAGGAGGTAGAGTTTGATGCTTTGAGGTCATGGACCCTACAACTCTCTGAAATAGCTAGGGAAATATAAGGGGGTCCTTTAAGCCAAAGGTCTCATTCTTAAGGAGCTGCCCATAAGTAATCTATCCACCCAAGTGGAAAAACAAACACAAAAAGCAGCCATGAAAAAGGAATTGCCTTCTGTGACCCACACTCCTGTAAGAAGCTGCTGAAGGAGCTTTCTTGGTTGAGGTGGCCATAGGGACTTATCTTTCCCTCTCTGGTGCTAAGCCCTGGGTCAAATTTCATTTCACTTTCAAAATACAAATGCTCTGCTCACACACATACTCTTTGTTCATTCTGAAAGTTGCCAGGAGCTAGTCTTTCCTTGGGGTAACAGCTGGGTCTCATCAGATACCTAAAGGACACCAAAGGGTCCTGGCAACATCCATTCTTAAGTCTCTGGTCCCAGATTTCTGGAAGAGAAACAACTTAGACCAGAGGAGCCAAAAATCAATCTTTAGTGAAATAACATCTGGTTTGTGTTTTGCTATGGCTTTCACACAGCTCTTGGGAGGCACTGGCCAGGACATTGCAGTGATCTGAAAGTTAGCTTACGCTAGTCTGCATCCTGGAGTCAATGGACATACATTTCTCCTCTCAAAGCATCTGTGTAGGGGTACATAAGGTGGGTGACTTAAGGGATACATAGATTCATCATCATCATGGCTAAGCACTGGACTTTGGCCCATGCTAACCATGAAACAATTACTTTTGCACAGTGTTTTACAAAGTTTACAAAACATTTGCCTCTCAATAAGAGGGTCAGGGTAAAGCAGGAAGAGAAAGAAGAAAGTGAATGTCAGAGCTCAAAAGGGTCTTAGAATAGGGAGTATCACAGCTAGAAGGGGCTCAAGAGTTCATCTAGCATAATTCTTTCCTGAAAATATGGAATAATTCAAGTTCTGTTGGTACCACTAATCACTGGCTTTTTCATATGTTCATCTCCCTATGTTATCCCATTCATGTTATCCCCTTTTTAGCAAATAATAATAGGTTTGAATGGCAGAGATGGGTAAAGGATAGCTGAGATTTCCTTTGGGAGGAGATAGTTTCTCTCATTCTTTTTATTAGGAGACAGGCTCAGGGTAATAAACACCTCTCCTTTGTCAAAGAATTCTAAATGGAAAGCTAATGAGCAAATGAGATAATATTTGGATTCTGCTCCCAAGTGGAGCCCCAAGGTCATAGAACACATTTGTTCCCAGGCAAGTCCAGGTTGAATTTATAAATGGGAGCACATGTCCAAAGGATCTTGCTGTTGATGGACAAGAATTAAAGGAGACAAAACGGCAGAGTGGCAGAGTCCTGGGATGGAGATGAGTATGAAGGAAAGGATCAGGAGATGGCCTGCCAACAGACTGGAAATTCTGACCTGAGCCAGTCTGGACCATGGCTTTCTCTGAGTCCCTACTTCATGTTGGGATTTTTTTTGGAAACAACTTTTTAATTTAGCCAAACTCAACAGCTGTACATGTCTAGCTTCCTTAGAACAGTAGTTTTTAATTCAAGGTCCATGAGCCTTTTTAAAAAATTCCTTTTTTTAAAAAAAAAATCAATTTTATTTCTTTTAATAGCTAATATCTTTTTATGTGAAACATATTTACATTATGAACTTCTTTTGAAAATATTTTGACAATGGTATTTCAATATAATTGGTTTTCTTTGTAATCCTATGAATCTTATTTTATGCATTCAAAAACATTATTCTGGGAAGGGATCTGTAGTTTCAGCCAGACTGCCAAAGAGCAGTTACGAGGTATGGTACAGAGAGCTTTGGGCCTGGAATTGGGGAGACATGAATTCAAATGTGCTCTTACAATATTCCTTACAATACTTAGGCAAGTTATTCAATTTATTTGCCTCAGTTTCTTTATCTGTAAAATGGGGACAATAATAGCACTTACCTTTCAGGGTTATTATGAGGCTCAAATGAGACAATACTTGTAAAGCACCTTGCAAACCTTCAGTTACTATATAAATGCTAATAACAGCTAGCTAGAATTTATACAGTGCTTTAATAAGAAGAAGAATAACTAACATTTCTATAGCAGTTGCTATGTGCTAGGAACTATGCTAAGCTCTTTACAATTATTATCTTATTTGATCCTTATGACAACCCTGGGAAGTAGATGCTGTTATTATCCCCTCTTTACACTTGGGGAAATTGAGGCAAAAAGTGGTTAAGGGACTTGCCCAGGGTCACAGAGCTAGTAAGTATCTGAGGCTGGATTTGAACTCAGGACTTTCAAATTTTGGGTTTGTCCATTAAACCATGCTAGCTATAATTTAAAGTCTATAAATAAAGGTACCCTAGGGCAAAAAGACAGTAGTGAATAATAGTTTAAATCATGGAGGCTTTTTTTCTCATTCAATCTGGGTCTGTTCCCAAACTCTCACGAAACCAGGAAAGAACCTAGCTTGATTTGTTATAATTCTCCAAGGACAGAACTGGCCTGGTTCTGAAAGGGAGGACAACAATGGGTAGTGGGACCAAGTGCCTTCTTCCCCCATCCTTCTCCTCTGAGTCACAGGGCACAAGTGAGCAGGATGGTGGGGATGGCTTAGGGCCAACGTAGAACCGTTACTGGTGAAATGTCTTGGTGACAGTGGACTGGACCACTAGTGAGCAGGACACTTCATTCCTGGGTTCTGCTGGAGGAGCGGTGGCTGACTGAGGGAGGAGATTAGAGTCTAGAGGTCCAGACAGTCAAGTCCTTGAGAAGCAGGAAGTCAAGGGAAGAGGCAGCCAGGGGAAGTAGGGACGGAGCTGACATCTGGCTGCCCAAGTGGCCGAGCTCCTTTGCCAAGGCTTTGGCCCGTGGGGCATGGGGCTCAGAGTTGGATAGGGCCTTAGATTTCTAACAGGAAAGAAAGAAAGCCGTGTTCTTCTTTTTCATCCACCCTCCCCCTGTCCTTATCCTAAGTGGGCTCAAGAGAGTCACCGGTGATTTTCGCCCTCCCGCTGTCTCATCCCCTACAGACCTAGTAGGCTTGTCCCATTCATCCTCAGGGAAGCTCCCGTCCGGGTAGGAATAGCTGGTCTTTCTGGGCTCCCCAGGAGGGGGGCTGCTCTTCACCCTACTGGGCCGCCACTCCTGGGGGTGCAGGCTGATTCCTGCTGCTGGAGGTACATACGTGCCTGTGGATCGAGCAGAGAAAGGAAAGGCCAACAGCTCACGATGCCTCTGGGAGAGGCTCAGCACCCCAGGAAGATTTCATCTTCATGTTTATTAGCTACCTCCTCCTCCAGACCTCCCACCTTCTACCATACAGACGGCTACTGTCCCCAGGAAACATGAGACCGTTCTCAGCTGGAGGCCTTTCTCCTTGTTATTCCACTTCTTTCCCACACTCTGCTGTGTTCTCTCCACTGGTCCAACCTCCACTCATCCAGGGAGCCTTCCCTGACTCCCCCAGCCCACCAGAATCTGCAAGTTTCCTGCAGTGCTTAGTACTTGATTATAGGTCAAGCATCCAATCATTGTTTCATGTAATAATAATTATAGTTATATCTAGGATTGGCAAATTGTATTTGTCTGCTTACTGTTCTTCACATACAACCTCCATCTCTCACAGCTATCTCTCTTATCTATCTATCATCTGTCTATCTGTCTGTCTGTATATCTATCTATCTACACACACACACACACACACACACACACACACACACACACACACACATAATTATACTTCAACCAGTACAAACTAAAATAATGGCCGTGATTTCATTATTCATACTGAGGTGAAAATGTAATTTCAGGAGAAAAAGAAAACTGATCATTAGGGATCAGGGACAAGTAGCCAGGTGGTGTAGTAAATAGAGTGCCAGGCCTAGAGTCAGGAAGATTCATCTTCCTGAGTTCAAATCTGACTTTAGGTACTTACTAGTGACCCTGGACAATTCAGTAATCCTGTCTGCCTCAGTTTCCTCATCTGGAAAGCAAAGTACTCCAGTACCAATGTCAAGAAAATCCTAAATGGAATCATGAAGAGATAGATATGACAGAAACAACAGAGCTTAATGGAGTAGGTGAAACCTGAACTGAATTTTAAAAGACAATTCTTAGAGCTGGAGGTGAAGGAGCACGTTTCAGACATGCTGGAAGACCTAGTCAAAAGAATGGAGGTGGAAGATAGGATAGATTTGGGGAATGGTCGGTGGGCTAGTTGGGCTAAAAAATTCACAAAGGGAGGTAATATAAAATTAGTTTGGAAACTAGAGAAGGCTTTCAGTTGCATACTGAGAGTCTGTGTTCTATCTTCATGGCAATAAAGAGACAGTGACAATTTCAAACAAGTGACTGTTATGGTTAGGTTTGTGTCTTGGGAAGATTATTTTGGTAGCCATGTAGATGATAACTGGAGAGGAGTGGCCTGGAACCTAGAAGACCAATAAGAAGGCTAATGCAATAGTTCGGGCAAGAGCTCTCAAGATTCAGAATTAAGGCAGTAATAATGAGGATGGGGAGAAAGGAAGGGCTATGGGTCAGAATCAGTTGAAGTTGGTAACTGGGTAGAGAGTGACAGGGAGGAAGGAGCCAAGGATAACTCTCATACTGTGATCTGAGCACCTGGAAGAGTGGAGGGACCTTGGGAAGGCTTTAGTTTATAGCAGTGAAGACTTATAGAAGGGAAAACAATGACTTCTGTTTTGGACATGCTGAATCTGAGACACCAAAGGGGCATCCCAGGGGAGATGTTGAGCACATGCTAATGATATGAATATGGAGATCTAAAAGTCATTTGATTAGAGACAATTGAACCCCTAAGAGCTGATAAGATAATCAAGAGAGAAAGTGAAGACCATTGAGAAATAAAAAGCTATTAGCATAAAAAAGAAAGAAAGAAAATGTAGACAAAAAAGAGAAAGGACCTAAGGGGGGAAAGGCTTGGAGGCCACTTATGCTTTGTGGGCAAGAGGTACAAAGACACTAGAGAGAGATAGAGACACACAGAGAAAGACAAAAAGAGTACAGAGAAATCCATAAAAAAAAGTTTGAGAACTGGAACAACCACCATACCTGAGAAAGTAGAGAAAGAGAAGGGTCTTATACATCAAGGAAGCAGAGAATAGCCAGGAGGAAAGGGTGTTCTATAATGTGAAAAACTGCATGAAGCTCGAGCAGACTAAGGACTGAAAAAAAGCCACTAAATTTACAGGATTGCAGGTAAACTTGGAGAGAAAAGTGTCATCAGAATAGAAGTTTGGGAAATCAGATTGCAAGGAGAGATAAAGTAGAAGTAAATGATGAAACGGAGTTAACAGATAAATGCCTCATTCCAAATTTGACTCTGAAGGGAAGAAGAGATGGAGAGCAATGAAGGAATAACAGGGTTCAGTGAAGGATGAGGAAGATCTATGTCTGTGGACAGCAGAAAAGAACCAATGCATACGATGTATATTAAATATGAGAGGCAGACAGACAGACACACACACACACACAGAAACAAAGAGAGACAGAGAGACAGAGACTGAGGCAGAGAGAGACAGAGACAGAAAGACAAAGAGGGAGACAGAGACACAGAGACAAAAGTATTAACAGAGAGACAGAAACAGACAGAGGCAAAAAGACAGAAAGAGACAGATACATTCAGAAACAAAGATACAGAGACCCACAGAAAGAGAAAGATAGAGAACACAGAGAACATACATGTGCATGCACACACATACATACACACATGCACATACACACAGAGGGAGAGAAGAGAAGGGGGAGGAGTGAAAGGGGGGAAAGGGGATGAGAGAGAAAGAGAGAAGGAGAGAGAGAAGAGAGGAAAAGAGAATATGAGAGAGAGAGATGAGACAGAGATAGAGAGACGGAGAGAAGGAGAGGAAGGGAGGAAGGAAGGAGTGGGAAGTGAGAGAAAAAGAAAAGAGGTAGAAAAAGAATGTGAAAGAGAGAGAGAAGGAATAAAGAAAGAGAGAGAGACAGAGAGAGAGAGAGGGAGAGAGGGAGAGAGAGAGACAGAGAGAGAGACAGAGAGACACAGAGAGACACACAGAGAGACAGAGAGAGAGACAGAGAGACACAGAGAGACAGAGAGAGACAGAGACAGAGACAGAGAGAGAGACAGAGACAGAGACAGAGAGAGAGACAGAGAGACACATAGAGAGACAGAGAGAGACAGAGACAGAGAGAGAGAGAGACAGAGAGACAGAGACAGAGACAGAGAGAGAGAGAGACAGAGACAGAGAGAGAGACAGGGAGACACATAGAGAGACAGAGAGAGACAGAGACAGAGAGAGAGAGAGACAGAGAGAGAGACAGAGAGAGACAGAGAGAGAGAGAGAGACAGAGACAGAGACAGAGACAGAGACAGAGAGAGAGACAGAGAGACAGAGACAGAGACAGAGAGAGAGAGAGAGACAGAGAGAGAGAGAGAGAGAGAGACAGAGACAGAGACAGAGACAGAGACAGAGACAGAGACAGAGAGACACATAGAGAGACAGAGAGAGACAGAGACAGAGAGAGAGAGAGAGAGAGAGAGAGACAGAGAGAGAGAGAGAGACAGAGAGACAGAGAGACAGAGAGAGAGACAGAGAGAGAGAGAGGGAGAGAGAGAGAGGAAAAGAGACATTCAGAAAGAGATAATATACTCCTAGAGGAGTATGGGCATCAAGGTGGGATCAAGGGCACAAGTATGGTAGCTGACTTTACCTTCTTTGGAAAATAGAGCAAAGAACAAGAGGATAAGGGATGATAAAGAAGAAATCTGAATAAGGTGAAGAGCTGGAAGAAGAGGGAACTCGTGATTGATAGCCTCCTTTCCTCCCCAGGTTAGTTTTAGTTGGGGACTGATTGAGGTTGGAGAGTACTTGCAATGAGTCCAGTTGGTGTGATTGTGTGGCATTTTTAAAAATTGCGCCCAGCATTCAAACAGAAGCAGAGTGGCTGCACAGTGAGGATAAGTCGGGATAGATTTTAACTAAGTGTGAGAAATTTCTCCTAAAAGTAGGAGAAATGAGGCAGAGGGAGATGGAAGGATAGACGGTTATGATTAGATAAAATAACTTCAAGATTCTAGGTCAGCGTGCTAAGCTAGCTATAGGAGATGGTGCTGACCAATGCATGGCCATCCCAGTGAGCAGATAAGGTAGGATGGAGATCGAGGCCATGGGAGTTGAGAAGTTGGTAAAATGAGAGACCCAAACATTCAAGATGACATAAATGTGTATGTTTAAGCCCCAAACATGAGGGCAGGGGCTAGGATGGAGAGAAATGCTGTGTTGGGTACTTAATTTCTTGAGAAAAGAAGGATAATGATCTGGAGACTGTTAGGTACCGGAGACAAAAGACCTGGACTTGATGATAGAAAGGGATGCAGACCCCCTCAAAGGAGGCCAAAAAAAGAAAGGGAAAAAGAAAGGGGGCCTTAAGGGACAGCTAGGTAGAGCAGTGGATAGAATATTGGCCCTGAAGTCAGGAGAACCTGAGTTCAAATCTGGCCTCAGACACTTAATTAAGACTAGCTGTGTGACCCTGCACAAGTCACAACCCTAATTGCCTCGCCAAAAAAAAAAAAAAAAAAGGATTAGGGAGAACAGGAAAGAAAGACTCTTTTGAGGGCATTGGAGGCAGCAGCAGGGAATTCAACACCTTTCATGGGGAGGCCAGTTGTATAAAGATGGAACAAGTGTGATATGAAAAGAAGTTAGTTATCACTGGTGGCAGCTGGACTGGGGATGGCTCCAGGAGGCCTAGTGAATGGAGTGCCGGATCTGGAGTCAGGAAGACTGAACTACGAATTCTGTTTCAAACACTCTTAGCTATGAGACTCTGGGTCCGCCATTTAATTCCTCTGGGCTTCTCATTCCATAAAATGAGCACATTAGACTCTGTAAGGCACCTTCTAGCTTTCAATCTACGATCCTTTACACCACAGTGGGATAATAGGATGCAGGAGGCTCAGAGCAGCATTACTGAGGAGATGGGAATGAAAATGTGGAGAGAAGTATGGGTAGTGGAGAGCGAGTGAAATACAAGAGTCGAGAGTATTAGAGACGGAATAGCTTTTTGAACACAGAACAGGAGAATGGAAGAGAACTTAGATCATGGGGTCCCAGTATCCCGGGACCGGGGAAATGATTTTGTCTAACCATCCCATTTTGCAACTGGCAAAAGTAAGACCCAGAGAAGGGGGGCTACTTGCCCGATGAATGAGTGGCCAGACTTGGCTAGAACCCCAGCCTCCAAGGTGGACACTGCCTCCTGGAGGAGCCCTCTTCGAGGGAGATGGGAGGAAAGGGAATCAGTTCCCTGGCAAGGGTTCCTCTACAGACAAAAGGAAATTAGAGCTCCTGGGAACAGACCAGGAAGGAGCCAATCCTCTGAAGGGGGCCTGGAAAATGCCTGGAAAGCAGTGAGAACCAGGGAGGTGGCGACATTCCCTCAAAGAAACCACAGAGTGGCTATTTGCAGAGCTGTCTGCAGAGGAAATCAGCCAACTCCCTCAGCCCCGAGCCTCCTCCGAGCCCCCCATTTCAGAGAAATCTCCGCCGCTCTTCCCAGAATTAAAAGGAAAAACACACAGAGGAAAGCCTCGCACACACTGCCATGTCTTCTCGGAGGAGCCACAGGAAGAGGGCATTGATTACAGGCCCTCGACCTTCCCGGGAAAGGCTGAGCTAATGCCCGGCCTGGAGACGCTTGGGGACAACGCCATTCTTTGAGAATGTCAAGGTCTCCTCCTGCTCCTCCCTGCCTGCGGCCTAGGCTGCCTGGCCAACGTTCCAAAGGTCAAGGAGTCCATCAGACACTCGGGAAGAGGGCCAGGCGCCCCGAGACCAGATGGGATCAGGACCAGGCCTGGAGGAAGGCCAAGGAGCTTTCCTCGGTCTTCCTCCCTAGGAGGAGAAATACAGAGACTTGCAGGGACCTGGGAGGAGGGGTATGCAACTGGCAGGGAGCGGGGCATGGGGGATGGAAAAGATGCATTTCTTTCAGAGATCTCAAACTCAGTGGGGGAGGATGGAGAGGAAAGGGTGGTCAGTGAGGATTGTGGTGGTCTAGGAATTATTATTATTATTATATGTACCTTTCTGAGTGTTCAAACTCAGTTGGAGGGGCTAAGAGGGCAGGGAGGTCAGGTGGTCCAGGAATACTAATACTAATTATTATTATTATTATTATTATTATTATTATTATGTGTATCTCTCTGAGTGTTCAAACTCAGTTGGAGGGGGTTGAAGGGACAGAGAGATCAGTGAAGACCCTAGTAGGCTGGGAATAATAATAGTAATAACAATAATTATTATTATTATTACTTTGAGTGTTCAAACTCAGTTGGAGTGTATTGAGAGGACAGAAAGGTCAGTGAGAACTCTAATAATCTAGGAATACTAATTATAACAATTATTATTATGTGTCTCTGAGTGGTCAAACTCAGCTGGAGTGAGAGAACAGGGAGATCAGTGAGGACCTAGTGATCTAGGAATAATAATAATGATGATGATCATTATTATTATTATTATTAATTAACATTAGTTGTCTCTCCTCTGACATTCTGACTGTATGAACCTGGGCAAGTCTCAAAATCTTCCAGTGCTATAGGCAACTCTAAGATAGGGATTCTTAATGGACCAGGGGTCAGTTGATCAATTTCAAGGATGATCTTTCAATTTGGATAGGAAAAAATGACATCTTTATTTTTTTACTAGCTCTTACTAACAGTTAGCATTTCATGTGTTTTATTTTATACATAAAAAAATTATTCTGAGGAATCCATAGACTTCCCTAGCTGGGCAAAGGAGTCCAGAACTTCCAAAGGCTCAGAACCCTTAGTCTAATACCTTAAGTTGAATGTAGGTGAGGATCTATATGCCAATAAAATCCTAAATCTTACCTCCCCAAATCTTCTCATTTTACAGCTGAGGAGCTGGAGTTTGGGAAAGCTAAATGAGCAAATGACTTGTCCGGGGTCACATAGTCATTAGTCATCGATCCAGTCAATAAGCTTTTATTAAGTGTTAACTACGTAAATAACAGTATTGTGCTATTAGAGAAAAAACAAATCCACTTTTTAGTGGGGAAGGCAACACCCCGAATGATTTCATTATTTCACTGGTGAGGAATCCTTTGAGTTTGAGGGATTTGCCTGAGATCACAAATGTAGAAATGACCTTTGACTCTAAATCTGAATCATTGCTCTTCCTCCTCCCTCACACTGCTTCTGGTCATATGTTTTTGAACAGTGGAGCAGTGGATAGAGCACAGGGTGGGGAGTCAGGAGGACCTGAATTCAAATCCAGATTCAGACACTTACTAACTCTGTGACCCTGAGAAAGTCATTTCATCCTGTTTGTCTCAGTTTCCTCATCTGTAAAATGAGCTGCAGAAGGAAATGGCAGACCATCTTCACCAAGAAAACACGTCAGGGAGTCAGGAAGCGTTGGACACAATCAAAAAACAACAAAGCAGTCTTTGAAAAGTCTAGAATTTCAAAGAATCACAGATTTAAAACGGAAAGGGATCTTAGATGCCACAGAGTCCAATCTGTTCATTTTAAAGATGGGGAAACAGATCCAGAGAGATTCAACTCAATAAATATTTATCAAGGGCCTAGTTTGTGCCAGCAATATGCTAACTCTGGTGAAGAAACACCTACAAAGTTTCTGAGGTAGGATGAGAATTCGTCTTTTGGAAGTTAAGAACCTCAGTTACAGAATCTCAGTCCAAGAACCTCAGTTCTATCTGCTGTCATCTAGGAAGAGCATTCCCTAAGGGCTAGAGAGATCCCAAGGAGACTCAGGGAGAGAATGACCCCCACGATGAAATCATAGCTCTCTACAGAATTGTAAAAGGAGCAGGTGTCCATCAATTGGGGAATGGCTGAACAAGTTGTGGTACATAAAGATAATGGAATACTATTGATCTATAAAAAAATGATGAACAAGCTGGTTTTAGAAAGGCCTGGAAAGATTACATGAAGTGATGCTGAGAGAAACAAGCAGAACCAGGAATGCCTTGTACACAGTAACAGCAAGAATGTGCGATGATCAACTATGAAAGACTCAGTTTTTCTTAGTAGTTCAGTGATCCAAAGCAATCCCAATAGACTTTGGACAGAAAATGCCATCTGCAACTAAGAAAGAACTAAGGAGACTGAATGTGAAGCAACATGTGTATTTTCACTTCTTTTTTCTGTTTTTTAAAAATCTCTTCCATGTTGTTTCCCTTTTGCTCTGATTTTTCTCTCCCAACATAATTTATAAAACAATGTATATTAAAAATAAATAAACAAACAAACAAAAAAAAGAAAACACAGGTCTCTGGTCACAATAAATGACAACAATTAACAAAACACCTTTACACTCACATGGCTACTTCATAACTCTCAGAAGTCTTGCCCACTGTTTCTGAATCTTGCAGCTCTGGGTAGCAGACACTAGCATCATGCTTTTAAGGTTCTGCCCAGAAGAGCACATGTGGCTTAAACCAAGTGACCCAATGAAGATGGAACTGGTTACACTCAGTGAAAGAACTCTGGAAGATGACTATGAGCCACTACATAGAATTCCCAATCCCTCTATTTTTGTCCACCTGCATTTTTGATTTCCTTCACAGCTTAAATATACACTATTTCAAAGTCTGATTCTTTTTGTGCAGCAAAACAACTGTATGGTCATGTATACATATAGTGTATTTAACTTACACTTTAACATATTTAACATGTATTGGTCAACCTGCCATCTGGGGGGAAGGGTGGAGGGAAGGAGGGGAAAAGTTGGAACAAAAGGTTTTGCAATTTGTCAATGCTGAAAAATTACCCATAAAATATCTTTTAAATATAATAAATAATAAAAAAGAAAGGTAATGAGGAAAAAAAAAGAAGAAGAAGATGGAGCTGGTTAATGGTCTTTCATCTGCCCTGATGAACAAATGTCTAACCTCTAGGTCTCATCAAACACAACCTCAGCTGGAGCTAGAGATCATCTAGAATTCTATGAAAAACCCAAACACTCTATGAACATGAAAGGGACCTGAGTGATCATTGTGGCCAACTCATTTCACAGATGAAGAAACTGAGGACTGGGAGTTTAAGTGATTTGTCCAAGTTCACAAAAATAGTGATGACACAATTATGTGGGATTCGAACTCTGGTCCTTTTCCTCTTCTAGAGTCACTCCTCTCTTTACTGCACAGTGCTACCTGAAACTAGAATCCAGGGCTCCTAAATCTCAGGTCGAAAAAAAAGTATACTTTCCACCATACTGTATTATCAACTGTTCCCCATTGCATTTCCAGGAAGTGGCTAGAGAATTCTATAGATGTTTCTTGAGATTTGTGAAAAACTCTAAAGGGCCAACACTCCCAGACAGCAGTATTGTCTGGGGGCCTTGGGACCCCCAAAGTGCCCCAATCCTTTCCTTAAGTAGGCAATTTTAATTTGAGACAAAGGAAAAATCTCAAGTGTCACTGCAGCCCAGGTTAGGGGAGGAGGGAAGCCAGCACCCATTCAGACGCCGCAATTCAAGTAGTTTTACCTTGGCTCCCATAGCCGCCTTCTGCCCCAGAGCCATCCCATGACTCCATGGCGCTGTCTATGCTGGGCACAGTGGTGGCATAGATCTCAGCCAACTTGCCAGGCTTCTGCACCTCACTGAGATCTTCCTCTGGGTCGCTGGCTTCATTCAGACCTCCTGACTTCTTAGGGTAGGAGCTTCCTGAAAACGAGAAAGCAAATTGGTTCTGTCAGAAGTCGGGTTCTAACAAGGACTGAATCTGGTACAGAGGAGAGCTCTCTAACTCCCCTGCTCTGCTAGAATTGGTAAAAAATAAAGAGGAGAAGGGAGGAGAAGAGAAAAGGAGAAAGAAGAGGAGAGGAAAAAGAAGGAAGAGAAAGAGAAGGAAGGGTAGGAAAAAAGAGAAGGAGAAGAAGGAGAAGGAGAAGGAAGAAGAGGAGGAGGGGCTTAGAAGTAAAGAAAGAGAGAGAAAGACAGAAAGAAAAAAAGATAAATACAGAAAGAAAAAAAAGAGAGAAACAAGAAAGAAAGAAAGAAAGAAAGAGAGAGGAGAAAGAAAGAAAGAAAGAAAGAGAAAGAAGAAAGAAAGAAAGAGAGAGAAGAAAGAAAGAAAGAAAGAAAGAAAGAAAGAAAGAAAGAAAGAAAGAAAGAAAGAAAGAAGGAAAGAAAGAAAGAAAGAAAGAGAGAGAAGAAAAAAAGAAAGAAAGAGAGAAGAAAGAAAGAAAGAAAGAAAGAAAGAGAAAGAAGAAAGAAAGAAAGAGAGAGAAGAAAGAAAGAAAGAAAGAAAGAAAGAGAGAGAAGAAAAAAAGAAAGAAAGAGAGAAGAAAGAAAGAAAGAAAGAAAGAAAGAAAGAAAGAAAGAAAGAAAGAAAGAAAGAAAGAAAGACAGGAGGAAAGAAAAACAGGAGGAAAGAAAGAAAGAAGGAGGGGAGAAGAAGGAAGGAAAAGAAAAAGGGAAGAAGCAATGAAGGACTTCATGGATTGAGACAGAGGCTACTGCCTTCACATTCATGCCTGCCATAGATTATACTTATTCATATGAAGCTGTCATCATCAGTCTGACTTACTTTTATAAATAGATCTTAGAAGGCAGAATTTTCAATAGGGCAGGGTTCTACAGTCACAGAAAGTCAGGGATGGCAGGCCCATTAGCTTATAGTATGTTGGAGCGGGAAGGAACCATAGACTGTTAGCTTGGCTATCATAGAGATGTTTGTAATCAGTGCAAGTGAAGAGGTTGAGACGAGCTCAGGAGTTCTCCGCTGCAGTAAGCTAAGCTGATTGGGTGTCTATGCTAAATCTGGTACCAATATGGTAAACACTCAGGGGTAGGGGTGAGGGCAGCACCAGACTGCCTAAAGAGGGATGAACCAGTTTGGACCAAAATGGCTACTATGATGGGAAGACCCAGGCGCCCATCTCCCTTCCTTTCCTCCCCATTCTATTTCATTTCTACTTGCCTCAGAAAAACAAGACTATTAAAACATCAAAACATAGGGGGGGAAAGGACATAGAACGTAGGATTTGAGATTCGAGAAGAACCCTGGAGATCATCTCGTCCAACCTTGTTGTATTATAGATGACAAAACTGAAGAAAAGAGAAGGAGCTGAGACCAGATTAGAGTCCCAAGACAAATTAATTTCTTACACACACACACACACACACACACACACACACACACACACACACACACACACACACACACACATCAAAGACCTTATGTCTTTCCTATTCTTCCAAAGTCCAATTGTTAACATGATGATGATGATGGAGTCAAGCCAGCTGAGCTGGGCAACTCCCCCTCTCCCTTCTCCCATCCCTGCCCCAATCAAAGGTAGCAGCTGTTGCTTATGATCCCAAGAAAGGCACCAGCTTCTCTCCAAGCCTTAGTCTGCTTGCTGAAAATAACATAATGGCAGGGAGAAAATAGTCTTACCCTGTACCTGGTGGTGATTTAACTGTGGGTTTTGAAGAAGCATGAGCTGGCAGGCAAAATTCAGTATTGAGGGTCAGTGTTGCAATGGGGTTCAGATTCCCATACATCTCTGTGATTGTGTTCTCCTGTGTTGTGTGGCTAAAAGTTGTGGGCAGTAATTACACCCAAGTGTTGGAAGGGCCCCTCAACAGGCCCTTCCTTATTTTCTCAGGTATTTCTATCTCATAAGTTTTGTGAGCTCTGACAATGTAGAAGATAAATGTTATGATTTATAAGTTTCTAACTCTAAAATTTCTGCAGCACAGTGGTATGTTGAAAACCAACTTGAATATGCTCATAAGAGCTGATAGTTAAATTTTCAATGTGAACATTTATAACTTAAAAATGTGAAAACACTACAAACCAGGACTTTACTGATTATTTGGCTGATTTTCTAGATTTGCAAAAGTGAAGAAGAAAATTAATATAGAAAAAATTATGTAGATTAAAGTTACAAGTATGTCATGCATATAATTTTTTTTCCTCAGGAGAGATGATTATTAAACATTTGCCAGCACATGTTTGCTGTAGCCCTTCTTATTTACCTATGTGGCAGGGATTGGACAGGAATGATTTTTTCCCATTTTTCAAATGGTACAACTGAGGCACAGGTAAATTAAGCAATTAGTTCAGAAACTCACAGCAAATCATTGGCATTCAAGTCATACCTTGCCCCACTTTGGTCTCCTTGCTAACTTCCAACCCTGCTTTAAAACAATCATGATGTTTTAGGTTTGCCCCCAACATATTTTATTATAGTACCACACATAGGATATATAGCTTGCATGTACTTTAGTTATAGCTCAACCCACTCACTTTATGGATGAGGAAAATAAGACCTGGACAAAGAGAAATTGTTTGTCCCGGATCACCTAGCAGGATTGGAATCAAAATGAATGTGAAATCATCTCAATATAAACAAGAGGTGACTGTTAGGGAACTGTCCAATGACACTTCAGTCCCGGGACTGTGAAAGCATCCATGCTTGCCCCTTTTATGCAGTGCCATTTTAAGTGATAATGTTATTTTATAACATCCCATAAATTCACCAAAGCTATTTCTCTCTTCCTTTCCTCCCCAGCCAAGCCTGTTGGGATCCTTTCAGCACATTCCAAATGAAAGATGAGGCGTATAATAAAACCCAATATGATGGAAAGTAGAGTGTCTTTAATGCAGCAGACGCCCCATTTCCAATTCCTAACCCTTGCCCTGCTTCCAGAAACTTAAGCTACTTTTGTCTAGAAGGGCTTTGTTGATATACTCACGTTCCATTTGCTTTTTGATCTTTAGGGTTACTGTTTCCCCTGCCATTTGGAGGAGGTGGATGGCTTCACTGAGGGGCTTGCCCTTAAGGCTCACATTATTGATGGCTAAGATCCGGTCACCAACATGAATGGCTCCAGTCCTAAGAAGATGGTACAAAGACACAAGGGCTGGCATTAGATGCAGGAAACCACGTCTCAGAGCCCAAGGGGAGGCAGTCTGAAGGGTCAGACCAATTGCTTGCTTGATATTCAAGGCCTTATAACCTGAATAGGTTAAGGGGGAATCTGCCAGAAGCAAAAGTCCATCATTCTTGCCCAGGCTCAATGTTTCATCTCTCACCTCTGACCCTTTGCATAAACGGTCTTCCATGTCTGGAATGCATTTCTTCACCCCAATTTCTACAAAATCTATATCTATAGAACATAGATATAGAGTATATAGAATCTACATCTATAGAATATATAGGTTCTATATCAATAGAATACAAATAGAGAATATAAACTATATCAATAGAACATAGAGCATATATAGAATTCATATCAATAGATCTTCAGAATCTTAAACTTCCTTTAAAGCACAAGTGGCCTTTCCTGGGCCAAAGAAGAATAAATTCAATATTCCATGGAAGGGCTACTTAAATATAGCAGGTCTTCTCTAAGGCTTGGACTCTTTTAACCAATCCTCATATAGTAGGAAGGAGCTTCGCCATATTGCTGTCCTTTACTAGATGTTCCCTGACTTATCCTCATGCTTCCTAAACTTTGGGGACCCAGGAAAATGTAGTCTGATCAGAACGAAAAAAGCAGGACTGTGAGATTATTTCCCAGACATGATACCTCTTTGAAACTGCTAGGTGGTGCCATGGAGCACAGAGTATGGACAGGGTCAGAAAGACTGTAGCTCAATTTCAGCATCAGAAACTAGCTGTGAACAAATATTTAACCTCTGTCTGCTCCAGTTTACTTATCTGTAAAATGGGATGATAATAGCATTAATCCAGGGTTGTTGTGAGGATCAAATGTAAAGTGATATTTGATGCTCTGTTCTAAGGTTCTTACCTTACTGTTAGTTCTGTTATTCTAAGATCATTCCCAGTCCTGGCATTTTTTGTTGTTGTTGTTGTTGTTCTAAGGAACTTTTCTAGGTCTGAAATTCTATGTTCTAAAGTTCTAAAGTCCTTCCAGGTTCTAAGAGATCTCTCACATTTGACATTTGATGTTACAAGATGCTCTGTTCAAAAGTCCTTCCTTCTTTTATATCTCTAAGATATCCTTTTCTGAGATTACTAGGGACCTCCCTAGGTCTTATATTCTTTATCCTAAAATCCCTCCTATTTCTTACTGAAACAGAGAGAAGCGAGTGATAGCAGGAGAAGGATTTGCGCTCTCTTATTGTATTGTACAAATGATCAGTTTTGGAAGCCTTAGAACTCTGATGGCATCACAATTAGGTAAGATTCCAGAAGACCAATAATAAGCAGTGCTACCTCCTTCTCAATAGAGAGGTGATGGACATAACATGGAGAATGAAACACACATTTTGGGGCATGGCTAAAATTGCTTAACTGTACTTATTTGTTAATAAAATTTTATTTTTTTTTCATTGGTTAGGATAAAAAATGCTAAAATTGAAAAAAAATGGAAAAATGAAATTTAATTAAGAATAAAATGAGACTTAGATTAGATAAATCTCTAAGGTTCTTTCCAAATATAATATATGATCTATAATGTTCTACCTAAGTCTGCACTTGGTCATATGAGGTATGGTTTCTATTTAATTCTAGGCATAATTCTGACCTGTAGGAAAGGCATATTTTCATAGGATCATCATTTTAGAGTTTGAAGAGACCCCTGCATCCAACTCTCTCTACCTCCCTCTCTCTTTCTTCTTCCTCCTCCTCCTTCTTTCTTCTTCTCTTCTCTTCTCTCTCTCTCTCTCTCTCTCTCTCTCTCTCTCTCTCTCTCTCTCTCTCTCTCTCTCTCTCTCTCTCTGTCTCTCTGTGTCTCTGTCTCTCTGTCTCTCTCTCTCTCTCTCTCTCTCTCTCTCTCTCTCTCTCTCTCTCTCTCTCTCTCTCTCTCTCCTCTCTCCCTCTCTCCCTCTCTCTCTCTCTCTCCCCTTTTTTGCTGAGGCAATTGGGGTTAAGTGACTTGCCCAAGGTCACACAGTCAGGATGTATTAAGTGTCTAAGACTAGATTTGAACTCAGCTCCTCCTGACTTTAGGGCTGGTTCTCTATCCACTACACCACCTAGCTGCCACCCCAAGTCTCTCTTTTTAAGGATAAGAAAATTAAGGCCAAGAGAAGTTAGTGAATCTCCCCAAGTTCACACAGATAATTAGTTGCAGAGCTGAAATTCATGTTGACTCCAGTTCTCTTCCCACTATATTAATATTACCTCTCAGTCCCTCTTGCCAAAAAAAGGGCTTTTATAGTTTTTGTCCATAGAATAACCAAAATCTAAATGTGCTTCAAGTCAAAGAAAGCAAACGTTGTCTCGATACCTTGATACATTTCCTGCAATATTTTAATGGACTGTTTTGTGAAGTAGGATTGGAAAAAAGGCAGTGAAATTCCTTATTATAGGGTGTTTTCAAGTGGAGTGGATGAATACTTGTCAGGGATGTTATAGACGGGATCAAATCTCATGTCAGGATTGGGTTAGACTTTGGAGGTCTCTCAGGTCTTACCATTTCTTTCATTCTAAAGACTACCCTTAAAAGCAAGACAAAACAGCTTGCAATCCTTCAATCCACCACTAAGTGTCAGCACTGGCCTCCCTGGTCCTGGTATCTTATGCAAAAGTCATAAGGGAAATCCATTCACACTCAACAGAGGATGTTTCCCCATTAAAGAATCATTTGTGGAGTTTTATGAAGCTAATGGAGGAGCCCATCTGGACCCAAAATGGTCATTTACTCTGAGAAGTTTCAAGGCGGACATTTTTCTTGCTCTTGCTATTTAACTAGGCTAGTTATTATGATGGAACAAGAAGTAACTAATTGATTTCTCCTTCATTTAGTTTATTTTTACATCCAGCTCCTATCTAGTGGGAAGAACATGGGACCAGGAGGCAGGAGCCCTGGTTTCTAGTCCCAGCTCTGCTGCCAATAATATGAGACTTTATCCCTTGGGCTCCTGGGAGCCAGAACTTGAAAAAAGCAACATGTAGCTAAGATTTACCTCACAGCTATTGATAAGGACATGAAGAGGTCCAACAAGGTCATAAGGCATGGACAACCTATTCAAGAGAGCAAGATTGTCAATTCCTTTAGCAACATCCACTAAGATGTAGAAATATGTGTGTACTAGTTGTAAATCATCTATAACTTCATGAAGGGTCTCTATTTGAAAATATGCAATTTTTTATAGAATCATGGAGTTGGAATGGATCTCGTGGTCAACTTGTGCAACCCGTAATGGAAAAGGAATTCCTCTACAATGGGTCATCCAGCCTCTTTCAGAATATCGACAAGGAAGGGCAAGCTTACTGTTTCTCAATAAGCTCCCTCCCTACTTTGAGATATCTCTATTTGCTATGAAATTTTTCCTTTCATCAAGCTAAACTTCCTTCTTGCAACTTTCACCCAATGTTTTTAGTTCTGTCTTCTGAGCCCCACTCAAATCAATTTAACTCTTTTCATGGTATTCCTTCGCATCTTTGAAGATAGCTCTCATGTTTCTCTACTTCTCTTCAGCCCAAAAATCTGGTCTGTAATACTTTCAAATCCTGATTGTGTCATCCAGTGTAGCAATTATTCTTCCCAGCTTTGTGCCATCTGCCAATTAGAAAAGCAAGCCATTTTATGCCTTTATCTTATCATTAATTAATATGACCAAATACCCCAGGGTCAATCCTAGATTCCCCATAGCACACCACAAGAGATCTCCTTCCAAGTTGACACTAGACCAATAACAACTGCTCCTTGGGTCTGACCATTCAAAAAAGCTCTCTCTATAAAACATACTGTCTAGCATCTAGAGCAGGGCTCTCAAACTACGGCCCTCAGGCCAGATGCGGCTACTGAGGACGTTTATGCGGCTGCCAGGTTATAGCAAATGGGCTGAGGGGCGGAGACAGAGGGTGAGCTTTTGTTTTTACTATAGTCCAGCCCTCCACCAGACTGAGGGACAGTGAACTGGCCCCCTATTTAAACAGTTTGAGGACCACTGATCTAGGGACCATAAGATGGTGCAGTAGATAAAGTGCTGGGGATAGAGTCAGACTTGAATTCAAATCCTACCTTAGACACTTCCTAGGCAAACCTCTTAACAACTCTCAGCCTCAGCACCTATTTCATAGAAATATTGAATAAAGCATTTTGTAATTTTTTTTTTCTGCTGAGGCAATTGGAGTTAAGTGGCTTGCCCAGGTTCACACAGCCAAGAAGTTTTGTGTCTGAAGTCAAATTTGAACTCAGGTCCTCCTGACTTCAAGGCTGGAGTTCTATCCACTGTGCCCCCTAGCTGTCCCTCACTCCGTATTTCTTAACGCACTATGTGTTATTTTGTCAATAGGAAGGAAATATGGCTCAGTGAATAAATTAAATGAATGAAAATGATTTATTAAACACTTAATATAAATATACTGGAAGGAAAGTTGGACTTTGAATCAGAAAGCCTTCAGTTTTAATTCTGCCTTAAACAATTACTAGTTGTGTGACCCCAGGCAAGTCATCGAAATTCTATAAACCTCAGGTTCCTCATCTGTCAAAAGGACACCTATTTGCCAAAGGGGTTGTGAGGCTCATGTGAGATAATTATTGTAGAGCATTTTGCAATCCTTAAAGTCTCTGTAAATGCTAGTTATGATGATAATGATTGTTATTATTAGCATCATTATTAACCTCCAGCCTGGTGATGGCTTTATTCTCTGCTGAACCCGTCCATTGTTTAAAAAGCATTGTTTTAGCTATATGGCAGCCTTGCTGATTGCATGGAGCCCCCAGGAAGTGTTAGCAAGGGTCACTCAAAAGAGATTGGCTTTTGTCACCCACGCAAGTAAAACCAGGTCAGGAAGGAGCCCCGTGATCTGTGGCAGGGTACAACAGCTCCCTGAATTGGTCTATTAACTCCTATCTGGGCCAGATGATGGGCCCACGAGATGGGCATAGAATTCAGTGGCAAGAAGGGAGGGAGATGGATTGAATCTGGGAAATGGTGCAGGGCTTTCATCCTTCACAAGTTATTGCTGGTCACCTCATATTCTATTTTTGGTACCAGTATTCTCCTGCTGATGTGACATGTTTGTTTGTTTTGTTTGCTTTGTATCCCCAGAGCTTAGCACACTTAATAAATGTTTGTTGATTGACGGTGACTCATGAAACTCTGTGATTTCCCAAGACTTCCCAAGGTTCACAGGTGAATCTAAACATAATAGAAAGAAATGTAAAGTGTTTGTCAGCTGCTGCATTTTTCCAGTGATGACTTACAAGAAATGGCTTACAAAGAATCATGAATGGTAGCAAAAGGAGGTGGGCTGATCATGTGACTGAGGCAGCCTGAGTACTTCTTCTTTATCTGAAAAGCCATAAAAAGAATCAGAGAAAGGCCTTCAACATTAGCAGTGCATCCTCTGGTGGAGAATTTAGGAAAAGTTATGAGGAGGAGGCTGCATGGCCAGATGTGGTATCAGGAATACCTGGATCTGGTACATCCTATCTCTGTAATCATAAGTAAGCTATCATAATCTCTAAACCCAAGCAACTCTCTGTGAACTTGCATTATAGAAGGAGTACTGATTTGCAGTGATGGAGGGAATTTCCACAACTGAAGCACTCTTTCAAAGAGAATCACAGGTCTGGAGCATCCCCTCCCCTCAAAAAAAGGGAAAATCATACAGGAAGACAGAGAGAGCCTGGTCAGACTATTTCAGGCTTCTTTCTTAGTTTTCTCTTTTCCAGTTCAATCTGCCTAGCCTAGAAGAGATATCAATATGCTGATAGGATTCCCGTGCAGAGGCTTTCTCAACCAGGACCCCTAATTTCTCTGGTCAGATATATGTGCATGGGTCATCTGCCTAGCCTGGCTTCCAATTCCATCTTCTCCATCCCTCTATGTGGATGGTGCTCCAAAGATCTGCTTTTGGAATCCCCTTCTTCGTTACCCTAGTGCCCTTTGCCCCTTCCCTTCAATACTGAACACATACATCACACATCCTCACTAAGACTCCAAATCCTCTCTCGGCAAAAAAGGCAGCAATGAGAGGAGCCACAGCTGCACCTGCATCAGAACAAAAGCCAGGTTTGCTCCAAGGAAAGAAAGAACCTACCTGGCAAAGATAAGGACTAATGCTTCTTCTCCCTGGTGGTCTAGCTCTTTCATAGATCAGAAGGAAGCTTAGTCTTCACAATATGGCCCAGGAGATGTTTGCTGGACCTTAACTTTTCTATATTCAGATCCAGCAAAAGACACAGTGCATGGGATGAGATGTGGCAAAAGCCTGGAATTAGTTAAGCATGAAGCAACCAGACGAATGAGTGGGAGAGCTACAGGCACTGTCTCTAGCCATGCATTTCCAACTGGGCCATCATCTCCACTCCCTCCTCTGGCATTAGGCCTTTTCTGGATCAGTTCAGGCCTCCCACACATCTCCAACCTTGCCACGAGACATCTCCCCTGTACCCCCTCACTTTATAATTCCACAGCATTTGTCATTCTCAGAATGTAAGCTCTTGAGGATATATTATCTTTGCTTATATTTGTATTCTTTGTCTATAGTAAAGACTCTGGTACACAGTAAGCCCTTAATAAATGTTCTGCCTTCTATTTATCTGTATGTCTGTTCTACTGTGAAACCCATAAAAGGTCAGGATTGGACTTCTGAGGTCACTGAATCCAGCCCTCCATATCCTGATTCTTATTATCTACCCTTCTAGTCACACAACCTATATCCAAGCTATAATGAACTATTGTTCCACCCTCCACATGCCCCTCATCTCTCTGCTCCCCAGCCCTTAATTTGACATTCTGTGTTTTGCTTCAGCAAATTCACCCAGATTTATTCTCAGCTCTCCCTCCTTATCAAAGTCTCTGAATCATTATGCCCCCTCAAAATTCAGCTTAGCCATCACCTTGTCCAGGAAGCCTTCCTGATTCTTCTAGTAGTTCTAGAAGAGTTACTTCTCTCCCTCCCCACTTCTCTCTGTGTCTCTTTCTCTGTCTCTCCTTCTCTTTCTCTGCCTCTCTGTCCCTCGAGATCTATGGCTCCCATTCCTGGTATTATTACATATCCTTACTTAATATTGAAAGGATTAATATCAAAAGTATCTGTGGTCCACACACACTAAATACATAGACCCCTCTATTTTCCCCAGATACCCGAATGGTTCTTTTTTCAGTGTTCCATTAATAGCAGATTCTTCACTAAAAGAAAGACAAATAGGCTTGGGGGAAGCTAGGTGGCCCCATGCAGAGAAGCACAGGTTCAAAATAAGTAAGACTCCAAGACAAAATCAAACACTTATTAGTCAGATGTTTTCATAAGCTGCTCCCTCCATCCCCGGAATGCCCTCTCTCCTCATCTCCACCTCTTAGATTCTCTGGCTTCCTTCAAGTCCAGGTAAATTTTTTATCTTTTAAAGGAAATCTTCCTCATCTTCCTTCATTCTAATGCCTTCCCTTTGATGAGTATTTCTACTTTACTTTGTAAATAGCTTGTTGGTACACAATCATCTACACATTATTATACTGGGAGTTCTCCAAGGGTAGGGATTCTCATTTACTTTTTTTGAATTTCCAGTTCTTAGAACAGTGTCTGACACACAGTAGGCACTTATATGTTTATTGACTGACTGACTTGCTAAAATAATTATTTATCGGTGGACTAAAACATCATATAAATGCTAGCTATTAGAAAAGACTTTAAAATCATTAAATAATATTTCCCATTTTATAAATGGAAAAAACTGAGACCCAGAAGCGGTTAGTCAATTTGTCCAAGCTGCTACAAGTGGAAAGTATCAGAAACAGATTTGAAGCCAAAACACCTTCCCTTTGGATATTAAAAACCCTTAACACTTAACAGATAGCATTTCCCTTCTCCTGTGCCCCAACAATGAAATAAGCAAAACTCAATAGAATTTTGAAGAGAAAATAACCAACCAAATTGTTCCTTTAGGGGACAGATAATGAAGGATTTGCTAATTCCCAGAAATCTCTAAAACCTCTCTTCAGTGAATAGAGAGAGCATCCTGAGGTATAAACTTTGTGAGTACCAGTTATTTGAGAGAACATGTATGAGTAGGAAATAAATGGGAGTTTGATTTACTCAACACTTATCCACTGAAAATGTTTTATGTGTTGCCTTCATCTCACACTCACTAAGTCAAGGCTGGTTTTTTTTCAGGTGATGGCCATTTCCAGGCATTGGATATAACCATATTTTATATTTTGTCGACATCTGTATTTTTTCACATATCTGAGACTATCTGATGGGCAAAAGACTTGAGATATTCACAATGTCCCAGTGGGAACAATTCTCTGCAGTTGGTGAAAGAACCAGTTCCAGCTACCAAAGTCCAGGACTCTCTCCATTAAGCCAACTCATCTCAAAAA
>NC_133617.1:700579756-700671367 GCF_048593235.1 Sminthopsis crassicaudata
ACTACTAATATAGAAAACTATTCTCTTTTGAAAATACAATAATGTCACAAACAATATAAATGGCAAATATCATATTTTTCATGGACATGATCCAATGTGATTTTGCTTAAACTTAAAGTCATTAACTCTCCCAAATAGAACTAACTATGGCTTCCAAAAACATTGCACAAATCACTTGATGTACATGGATGATGTCAAATTATATAACTTCACAGAAAAACATATTAAATAGTTTTTTTTTCATCATACGGAAACTTTCTCCAGTGATATCAAAATGCCATTTGGACTTGGTAAATGTAAATTTCTTAATGTATGAGACTTAAGGCTTTGAGCTGAGGTTTTGAATTTGAATCCAAAGATTATCTTGAGCCAAGGAATAAAGGTGATACCTAAAAATATCTTCGTCTCTTCCAGTCAAGGCACAATGAAAACTAAGATATCAAAGAGAAAGTTGTGGCTGAATATATTAAAAGCCTTTTTTGACATAAAATAAAATAATTGAAGTGAAGAATAGATTTAATTCATGTAATCCTAATCTTTACTACAATTCCAGAAGTGTATAATGGGCCATAACAAGTTTGCAAAGTATCCCAGCCAAAACCAGTGCAGTGTTAATGAAACATACGAGACACCCTCCCCCCCTCCAAAAAAAAAAAAAAAAAAAGCTATAAAAAAGAACATTTCCTCTTCAAAAAGGATGAAAAGGATTGATAATCATTCTTAGGCTATAAGACAAACAAGTCAAAAACCTGTAAAAACACTTTTGGAACAAATAGATATCACTTTACTAGACAACAGCAAAAGCCAATAAAAGTTCTATATTATTGTTTTTGTTGAATGTAACCAAAGAAGTGGTTTTCCTTTATATGGAGCCTATGAAGCTGTCAAGTTGTATAAATGGAATCAAAAAGGCTAGGCCTTCCATTGGCAATATCTGCATGACCTTGACATAAATATGTTGGAAAACACACACACACGCACACACACACACACACACACACACACACACACACACAAACGACTGAAACAGGCAGATTTGTTTGTGAAGGCAGAAGGTGGATATTTCTGATGGCAAGTAAGAACCCAGTCACTGTCAGTTAAAAGCACAAAAGAATTATCTCTAAGGAACCCTGACTCTGGAATAAATGTTGCTTATACTAGGAAATGGTAGAATTTGTTCAACATAAAGCCTAGTGAGATACATCAGAAGCTCTTTATCCTTCATGGATTGACTGATAACAAACTAGCACATTACAAATACAGATCTCCAAATATGTGAGAGTACTCAATCAATAATAGGTACTGGAGATGGATAGATTGAAATGTTGCCTTCATTGCAGACATAACATTGATCTTTAAAATTAGGAACTATATTTTGAATCAAAGATAACATCCCAAATACTCCTGATTTTCAATCTACATGGATTAAAGAATAACAGTCTAGAGACTGAGTAGAGGAGACCAAAATCATGGAAACAGGATGGAGTAAAAGGCAATCATTATGGTCTTATCATATAGTAGAATTGGACCAAGGATGCTTTCAGAAAGCCTATAAAGGATAAATGTATTTTCTAATATTTTAATTCATCTACAAAAAACAGTTACTTTCTTCACCTGGATGATAGGAAGTGAAAGGGAAAAGCAGAACTCAAGATTCAGGTCACCTAATTCCTAGGACAGATATCTTTCTAGTGAAGTAGTCAAGTGGAAAAATAAATAGTCTTCAATAGGCTTTTTTTTGGAAGAGGCTGTGGCTATCACTGTAGAAACTAACTCTATTTGACAACAACTGCAAACTCTACTGCTGCCTTGAGACCTCACATGTATTTTGAATTATTAAAGAGAGTTGTTTCTTTTCCTCAGCATGTTCATTATATGTCAAGAAAGTAGTTATTTAAAACCAATTTACAGCTTCCCAGATGTTTAAACATTTAGTAATTGATTGTTCTACAGCACATGATTGTTCTTTTACCTTTAAAGATAATCTTACAGATGAGACTTGGTTTGTAGGAAGGAGAATTGCAGGATATTTCCTTTTGGCACTTCAGAGAAAGAGTAGTAGTAGTAGAAGACCACGAATTGTATTCTAGGGAAAAGCATGCTTTTTTAAGGAGTGAGGGGGCACAGAGTTGAGACCAGGCTCTGTCTGATATTGTCAAACAATATGGTCATCAGAAAATTAATTTCCCTCTGTAGGACTCAATTTCCCTTTCTGTAAAAATGAAGGGTCACATTACAGAACTCAGTTTCTTTTGACTCCAGGGCTAGTGCTCTATCTTTCACACCGCCTAACAGTCTCTCAAAAAAAAAAAAAAAACCAAAAAAAAAAAAACTGAAAGATTTCAAATGGATGAGATTTAGCTCTGACATTCCATGTCCCAAGATCACTTCCTGTTCTGATATTCTTTGTTCCAAGTTCCCTTCCAACTCTAACAATCTATGTCCAAAGGACAATTCTGACCCCGATAGTCTATTAGTCTAGATTCTCATGCTGTTCTATTATGCCGAGACACTGGTGACATAATAGATAGAATATTGGGTCTGAAGGCAAAAGACCTGGATTCAAATCTAGCCGCAGACATTTACTAGCTTTATGACTCAGGACAAGTCACTAAATCTCTTTGCTTCAGTTTTCTCAATTATAAATGGGGAAAATAATATCTACCTCTCAAGGTTATTTAAGAATCAAATAAAAGAAAACATATGTAAAGTGATTAGGACATTGCCTGGCATGGGTGCTTTATAAGCCAGGTGCTTTATAAAAGCTCATTCCCCTTCTATTTCCCCCTGATGATGAAGCCAAAGAAAGGCAGCACAATATCATGATTAAAAGACAGTATAGGCTCATCTAATAAAATCTTATTCATATGAAGTTGACTGATTAGAGATTTGAGATTCATTCTGGGAGAATGCTTATAATTTCCCTTTGTGAAAAAAAGTTCTTAACTTTTTGTTCTCAATAGACCCCTTTGCAAGCTCTATGAAAATAAATATAATTTTTAAATCCAACAACCAAGTTCAAGATTCCTACATTAAGAACTATTGCTATGATCTCTTTGGGGGCAATAAAGCTTGCTAAGAAAATGTATAATAAAAGGCTGGTTCTACAAGGGAATATTTCATCTCCTTAAAAACATAAGCATTTTCAAGTATTGTGACTTATTTTACAAATAAGGAATCATGAAGCTCATTAAAAATGACTTTTCTCTCTTCATTCAAGTAGACTCAGCCGTAGTTCTACTTTGCAATGGTGGGATGGTATCCTTTACAGAGTGTAGACGGCCATGTGATCTTAAACAAGTCACTCCATGTCTCTTAGACTCAAAATTTCCTTATCTATAAAATGGGTTTAACAGTTCTTTACCTAATGTGATAATCAAGTGAGTTAATTCACAGGGAGAGGATGCTTTGTAATCTATAAAGCTCTACGGATAAGATTGAAGTTTTTTTTCATTCTTCTATGTATAACACTTGTAAGTGGGGAAATATATCATGTTTACTTTGTAAAGTTCAACAGCTTCCAGCACACCTACTTTAATAGAGCAATGGGAATCTATAAAATGGAGTGAGAGATGAAAGCCTTAGGAGGAATCAGGGATAGAAAAGAGAGAGAGTGAGAAGCTAATAGTGTGAAAGAGAAAGCTAGCAAAGTGAAAGGAAAGTCTGGTGACTTGGCAAGTTGCAGCCAGGCACTGGTGCAGAGATCAGAGAGTGCTACTAATCTGGTCCTGAAGTTTAGAGGTCTGGTGCTTGAGTACACAAGCTTACATTTTGCTTAGCTATTAGAGGGTACCACTTGTAGTTTCTTCTCATTTTCCTCTTGGTCTCAGAGCAACAGCTTATGTGTTGTCTCTTTGGGCATTGGAATTCCAAATATCAGGATCATGTCAACTCTGCTTTTCCTACTTTTTTTCCAAGTCACTGGCTTCAGATCTCCATAACATAGCTCTCTTCCATTCTGCCAATTGCCCCTCTCATCCCACTGGTTTCCTTTCCCACATTAATATCCCTTCCCTTCTTGCAATCCATAGTTCTCCTTGGGAGACTATTGTCCCATGTCTCTCCTCCTCCTATAAGAGTTCCATCATTAATTTTCAATGAGTATGCTAAAAGCGGTTTCATTTGTTTATGTCCAAATTTCAGGGGAACATAGTTTCTAAAACTGAAGACAGCATCCACCCCATGTAACTGTCACTTTACTGCCTTTTTTTAGATTTTCATATACATTCTCATACTCTGCATTTTGCTGAAAATATTTGTATCCATATGTTGCAACCAACTATTTGGACTAAAAGCTTGGTGAAGGCAGGGACCATGATTCCTTTTACCTTTGAAAAATCCATTGTGCCTGTCAGAGGATCTTATAAGTAAATTTTGATCAATATGTGCTAACTAAATCAAACTCAGTCATACGTTAGAAACAAGTCATCATAAATCAGTACTTGTTTGGGGAAGGGGGGAGAGAAAACCACATTCCAGGAGCATGTGGGTGGGGGATGGTGGTGGTCAGAGCTAAAGATGATGAATGCCATTGTTTACTTTTGCTAAATTACTTCCCAGTTCTTCACCCCATCCCAATTGGGATCTGGATGCCCTCTCTGGGGCACCATGATGAATGGAGGAATTCCAAAGGTCAGTCTGTTTGGAGATTTTAATAGGAAGCCTGGTGTCAGAAACTGAGGAATTATTTCCCTCAGAGGAGTTACATACCACAATTCATTTGCACCAATGGCTTTGTGGGTACAGATATATCTTCTTATTGATTGAGATAAAGCATTTGACTGAAATGTAATTAAATTGAATTCTCTAAAGCACGACTCACAAAAGTAAACATTTCTAATAGAGAGTGAGGACAATTTAGCTGAGCCAGGAGGATGACAAGGAATTCATTTTGCAGACAAAGAGGAGGCACCTGATGGCATTTATGCCAAAGATGGCATGCAAGTTGACCTTCACTGGCATGGGCCCCTAGGTGCCACCCCACCTTTCCACTTGCTCCAAGATTGTTCTTTCCATATCTTTGAGAGTTGTTGTCTTCTCACTTTAATGGATTGGCATTATAGTATTTCTCTTCCCAATCCATCTCTCTCATATCACATTGTAGGCTCACAAAATCTGATTTAAACATATATTAAGGAGCGTTTAGTCCAATGCTCAGTTTACCGAAGAGAAAAAAGAAAGTCCGCAAAGGTGAAATGATTTGTCTAAGACTTCAGAACATAGGCTTTGTATCCATCTTCCAAATCCAGATTTTTTACTGCTTCCCTTCCAAGTCATGCAAAAGAATGATTCCTTCATTCCTTTCTCATGTATTCCCCAGTAAAGCATGAAGAAGAAGGACTCACTTTAGAGTTTAAAGATCTCACAATATATAGACTATCACAGTATATAGAGCCTCGCTCTATTCCTTGAAATTTGCAGGATCTTTCCACTACTATAAAATGAGAGTATTGGTGGACAATATGAGCTTTAAAATCCTTTCCTTGCTATTCTGTGAATTTTTATTTTATCTTCAAAGAAGTTTGATTCTCACTGACATCACTAAAAGCTTTTGTGAAGGGGAGTGACTCTCTTTGACCAGTGCATTTGGAAAGATGACTACAGCATTTGTGTAGAGAATGAAAAAAGAGGCAGGGATGGAGGCAGAGATACCAATCAGCAGGCTTTCATGATGGTCTTAATAAGAGAGGATGAAAGGCTGAACTAGGAGTGTATTAGTATAAATAAAGGAGAGAGAAAGGAGAGGAATTAGAATAAATAAAGGAGCAGAGAAATGCTATGGAGATAAAATGAACAGTTCTTTGTAACTGATTAGATGTAGAGAGTGAGAGAGAGGAAGCTGGGGAAGGGAAGGAAACAAGCATTTATTGTTATGTTCCAGGTATGCTAAATGATTTATAAATATTATTTCATTTGATACTCACAACAATCCTGGGAGAGAGGTGTTGTTATGAGTCCCACCTGGGGAAACTGAGGCAGACAGATGGTAAGTGCCCAGAGTAATATAACTAATAAATATCTGAGACCAGAGTTGGACTTAGGTCTTCACCACTACAGTCCCAGTGTTCTGTGCACTATGGTGCCATCTAGCTGCCTCAAAGAGTCAAAGATATCTTTGTAATCCTCTTCACAGAAAGATAGAACTTGTGTGGAAGGTAGTTTTTGTAGGGAAGATGATGACTAGATTCTGATAGGTTGAAAGGAAAATGGTACAGTGATGAGAAGACTGGCTCTGGAATTAGAAAATCTGAATGAAAATTTTCCTCGAGTCTCAGTCTCTTCATCTGTAAAATGAGGGGGTCTGGGTCTCTGAGTCTCATTCTAACACTAAAAAGAAAACAAAGCTTGGGGGCTAGCCATTCTTTTATTTGGGAGACAGTTCCAACAGAGCAACATATTTTTAGAAACTAGTGAGGAAAAGACATTCGTTCCTAGCAGCATACATCCTTATAATCACACAAATGGCAGGCAGCAATCTGATACTGATGAAAGAGACAAACAAACAAACAAAAAACTCCAAAAATCAGGTACGTACATGTGAGAGGCATTGAAAGCTGCAGCTACTTAAGGCAAAGTCAAACAGCCCTGTACATCTGAGCAGTCCTTGATAGGATGTACCACTGTTATCAAATCCTAATCCAATCACTAAAGCTCTTAAAAATTATGGGTGGTCATTCAGAAAAAAAAAAAATCATTATAGTCAATGTCCTCTGTTGTTAATGATGATAGCTAACATTTATAGCACTCTTACTATATGTCAGATATTGTGCTAAGGGTTTTACAATCATTATCTCATCTGATCTCCACAACCAAGGGAGGTAGATATTATTATTTGCATTTTACCGATAAGGGGACTAGAAGAAAACAGAGATCAAGTTACTTAGGCTACATTTGAATTCAGATATTCTTGACTATAAACCCATCTCTCCATCCACTGCATCACCTAACAACTCCATAGATAATCCATGAAATTTGTTCCAACTCTATGGAATGAAATATCACTGAACTCATGCATTAAGGTGAACCCCCATCCTGAATACTATCCTTTTTAACAGGCAAGTCTCATAGCTGACCCTTTGTTCCTCTGACCCATAAAGTCTGAGTAAGGAAAATGCATTCCTTCATCTGATCAGCCATCAAATTCCTTTTCTCTGGCTCAGGGTGAAGTTAATAACTTTTCTACAGACCGGATATTGACTCTGAGATAAAATAGGGATGTCATTTGATATTTTCAGAGTCCTGCTGCTTGGACCCAGTCAGGGGAATGGGGAGGAGAAGAAGGGCAGCTCCAGGCAAGGCAACCAGACTTGCATGACAGGACTAATCAGATACCTGGGGATACTTTTACACTGGGGCTTCTGAAACTTTACCCACTTGTGACCCATTTTCACCTGAGAAATTTGTACATGATACTGGGAACATATAAATCTATAAAATAAGTTTGTAAATCAAACATTTACTGATAATAAATCATAATTTCATGACCCCCACATTCAGTTATAAGACCCCCATATGAAGTCACAACCCACAATTTAAGAATCTAGGCTTTAGATCTACTTGAGGTCCACTTGTTTTTGTTTTAATGATTTAATAACCACAATTTAATATAATTATTTTCCTTTGTCATTATATGTATTTTATTTTGTACATCTAGAAATATTCTCAGAAGGGTTCATAGGTTTCTACCAGGCTGCTAAAGGAGTCTATGATAATGAAAAAGATTAACAATCTTTGCCTCGAAGGGGCAACTACTAGCTGCTGAGTGGGGTGGGGTGTGGACCCAGGAACAGACTCTCTCAGAAGGTATTGTTTGAGGTGAGCCTTAAGGGTAAGCAGGGATTCTAAAAGTCAGGTGCATGGGGGAGAACACTGTAGGCACTGGCATTAGTCAGGGCAAAGGCACAAAGATGAAAGATGGAGAGTCCATTCATTCAAATATTTGTTTTTAAGAATTTAAAGGGAGAAAAGCACTGACTTGGTCTATAAAATGAGAAGGTTAGTGGACAAAATGAGCTTTAAAATCCTTTCCTTGCTATGCTGTGAGTTTTTATTTTATAAAATAACATGAGCTAGAGGAGATAAAATATTGAATTATCTCTGTCCTCATGGAGTTTATAAAAGGCACAGGTTTTACACAGGAGGGACTGGAGGAAATAAGGGGATATAAAAAGAAATAAAGCTCATGGCAAGAAAGAAAGGGCAAAACCAGGAAAGGGGTTATACTTCTTTCTTCCTTCCTGCTTACTGCTCCCCATTGCTTTTGCATCTAGGGTGATTGTCTCTTTCCACTTTCCTGGATCCAATGAAGTGCTTTCCCTTTACTCTGATAAAATAGGAGGTGAGGAACCTGATTTCTGTCTAGGTCGACAATCTTAAAAGAAAAAAAAAATCTATCAAGAACCAAGCATAAATTTTTCTAAATATCAGTTTGGGGACAGGTTTGAAGGGATTCCTTCCCCCCTTCTTTTTACTGGAA
The DNA here is from genome assembly GCF_048593235.1 of Sminthopsis crassicaudata. Classification (NCBI taxonomy): domain Eukaryota; kingdom Metazoa; phylum Chordata; class Mammalia; order Dasyuromorphia; family Dasyuridae; genus Sminthopsis; species Sminthopsis crassicaudata. The sequence continues at coordinate 700,588,233 of NC_133617.1, forward strand.
ATAATAAATAATTTTATTCATCTAATACACAAAGAACAAGACATTTTAAATGATCCTTCATACATACAATAAGTGCAATAAAGGAATACTATCTTTCAATATCATGACTGAGCAAGGTTGTGGATAAATGAGCAAAGAAAGAAAGAGAAAGTAAAGAAAGATACACAGAAATTGAAGGGAGAAGAGACAGGCTAAAGGGGAAGAAAAGAGAGGGAAACAGCAATAGAGAGATGCAGATTCATAAACCATAAAAACAAGGGAAATGAAAGAAGAGAGGGAGATGGGACTATAAAGGTAGAGGCAGAAGAAAGAGAAATAGAAAGAAAAAGATTGAGGGAGAGATGGAAGGAGACTGAGATTCTGGGATAATTTCTTTTGTCATTCTCTGTTGATTACTCAGTGGGCAAGTGGTTGCCATTCCTGTTTATTAAAACATTAAATTGATGATTGTTGTTCACAGTTTTCCAGCTGCTTTCTAATCCTGAATCTTTGAGAAGTCCTGAATAAAATAACTGTAGCATCCTTCCCAGGAAGAAAATATTTTCTGAATTGTAGTGACAGCAGTGACAATCGTAGTATTAAGCCCACAGATGACAGATTGGGGATTGGATTTAGCTCTGGAAACAGACTTGGCTCATTCCAGTTTATGCCAACCTACTTCTGTAGGAGAAAAAGGAGGTACTTACAACTTATGGTTATCCCCAGCTCCACTCCTCTCTTCTTGGGTAACTTCACATGAAAGGTGCCACTACTTGGGATTACTGATTCTGGAAAACACAGATGCAGACTATGTGTCAGGAAAATTTGAATGTTTGTTAAAAGACCTTCCCTAGGCAGGAAAATCAGACCTCCTTGACTTCTGGCTCCAAGGTTTTCTTGTATTTTGTTTATTTGTTTTGTTTTGTTTTTAAAGCTGGAAAGAATGTTGGAGATAATGAAGTCTAGAAATCTCATTTTACAGAAATAGAAACTGATTCTCACTTCCAACAAATATTAATTGCCTGTTATAGACCAGATATTGTGCTAAATGATGAGTTACAAAGATAAATAGCAAAATGGTCCCTGCCTCAGGATGCTTATGTTCTACTGAGGACATAAAACATGGAAACAGACAATGAGATAGACGATAATATGAAAAGAAGCGGAAAAAAGGCTTCCTGTTTGGGGTGTCACGTGAGCTAAACCTTAAAGAAAGATGGAGATCTAAGAGGTGGGAGGAGGCTACTAGCTATGGGCAAAAGTAATCTAAGCTGAAATATCATTGGCAGATAATGGCAGGATATGACAGCTGATATCTGCATTTTAACTAGAGCCTACAAAGATTGAACCCAAAGACAATGGGTACTTGGTAATGTTGGAATTTCAGATTCCAACAGATCAGTCAGGTAGTTATTTGGACCTTACAAGCCCTGTCAAACAGCACTATATAATCAGCTACCTACTTTGCTTACATGTAGCATTGGCTCAAGAAGGATGGCTCCTTCAAAAAAGGCCCCCTTGTAATATAGTCTCTTTAATTGCCTTTTATTCAATCATTTAAACTTTGAGTGTGAGGATTCTGAAAAATAAGGCTTAAAAGTCTTATAGACTACTTCTTTCTCTACTCTAACCCTATCCAACACCCAATGAATCTGAACTCTAGATATTCTAGAACTTTTCCCTAATTGTCTGATCCAGTCAGAGACATTGATTTTGACATGAATCTCCATATTGCCACTAGACTTGACTTATAGAATTATACAATCTAAGGGCTGAAAGCCAACCAGTTTAACCCATAACTGATTAACTGATTAAGAATTTCTTCCACTCTCACTCCAACAAAGGGTCCTCCAGTCTTTACCTACAGACCACTATAAATGTCGTTCATTTTATTCCTGGACAAATATGATTGCAAGGAAGTTTTTGCCTACGTTGAGCCCAGATCTGCTTCCTGGTCATTTCTCTCCCCAGTTCTGATTAGATATATTACCAGATAGATAAGCATGTTTTCACTGCTCCCCCTCCCCCCTTAAGACAGGGACTAGACTTGCCCAATGACTTTAATTTTCTCAAGGCAAAATAATCCAGGCCCTTAAAGTGTTTCCCTTGTGTTTTCCATATTTCTCCCCATTCTGCTTACATTTCTGTGGATTTATTTCAGCTTGTTAGTATCTTTTTCAGAATGCAGTCCCAGAGCAGTACATATCAATCCAGACAGAGTGTGACCAGTGCATATCACAGCAGAATGACATTATATAGTCTAAGATGGATTTATCTTTTAAAAAAATAAAAATTAAGCCTCCAGTCCACATTATAGTTTATACTGAGCCTATGGGCAACTAAAATCCCAAGGATCATTTTTTCCACATGAATTACTATCAAGCCATATTTCCCTCATCCTACCCTTGAACAAATCGATTTCTTAGGCCTAAATGGAAGACTTTACATTTATTTTGGATAAATTTCCCTTTGTTGGCTTTTGGCCCATTTTTTCATCTTCTTTTTGAAACTCTCAAAGAATTTCAGAAGGGAGATAGGATCTCAGGAGCCATAAACCCCAAAGATTCACTTTTTATGTATCTTATAGGTGGCAAACCAGTCTGTCCTTGAAAATCTCCAAGGATGGATAACCCACTATTGTGTGTCACCATGTATTTAGCTTCTTGACAGCTCTCCTTATTAGGAAGTTTTTCCTTAAACTCTAAACTTTTCTCATATATTATTTTCCTAGTAGTAATCATTCACAAATGTGGAATAGTACCTGAGAGAGGATAGGCTTTGAGTGTGACCCACTCTGGATTCATAGAAAATGTACTGTGTTCCTTGTAGGGAGAAGTTTGTACTCTCAACATTTGAATCAAATTGTCCTGTTTATGCTCTCTGTAAAGAATCTTCTATCTCCCATCTTCATGCCTTTACAAAGATTAAACCTATGTCTTGAATTCACCCTTCTATACCTCCCTCTTTTGGAATCCCTAGCTTCTTTCAAGTCTCAGTCCAAGTGCCTTTTCCTCCAGAAGACTTATCCTGATAGTCCTCCTCCCACTGCTAATTTTACCATGATACTTTGTGTAAAATTAGTTTGTATTTATTTATCTGTATACATATTGTTTTCTCTTAAATAGAATATAAAATCCTTGAGGAGAAAGACTGTTTTATCTTTGTATCTCAGTATCTGACACATAGTAGATATATATAAATATTTGTTGAATGAGTGAGTGAAAGTTGAGATACTTCAGAGGCTCTATGGGTCTCCCTAATCTGCTCCCCCAGGTACTTACTGTTGTACCAACATGTAGGCTAGTGACATCATGAGGCCATGGGGTAATCCACCATATTCTAGCTATCCAATGCCCTGAGGGCACTGAACTGATATGGAATCCACCCGGCCTAATAATATCCACTCAGCTGCCTCACCAGCTGTTAGCCCAAGAGACTATATTAAGCCCTTCAACACTGGGGTCTAGAGTGCTATGAGCATTAAGAATGTGCCTTTCCCTTAAGGGAGAACACCACTCCATGGGATAATTTGATTTGACATGGCTTGTCAGGAGATAAGAAGTTCTACACTTTTTTTTGGACCACTCCTTTTTGTACAGAGATAGTTTTACATAGTAGAAATATCAATATAACTGTGAATTTGGCAGCTAGATGGAAAGCTGGACTTGGAGTTATGAAGAGCTGAGTTCAAATCCTACCTTAGACACTGGCTAGGTACTCTGGTACATTTAATCTCTCTTGACCTTAGTTTCCTCATCTGTCAAATGGGGATAATAATAGTACCTTCCACATAAAATTGTTGTGTATGAGAAAATATTAGTGAAGTACTTAGCATACTGCCTGGCAAATAATAGAATTTAGAATGCTTATTCTCCCCATCCCCACCCTCCCTTAAATCAGTTCATGTATATTTATTTACTTTGTGCTTTCACATTCAATGTTGTCTGGAATATTAATGAGGTAGGCAAGACAGAATTTGTCTATCCCCATTTTATAGATGAAGAAACTGAGATTCAAAGAGATTTGCTATCTGCTCAAGGTCATCTAGAGAGTAAGCACTGGAGCTAGAAACTAGAAATAAATATTCTAAGCTTCTCTTCCAGCTATAGTCTTCTTTTGGGTAGCACCTAAAAGCACCTTTGGAGAAGGCAGGGGGTATAGGTTTGCGGGATAGAGATGAAAGGCATCAGGAAATCAGAAGGAAGAAAATCTGATCCTCCTTCTGAGTTCTAACACACAGTAGGCCCACTTTCAAAAGCATGCTTAAAGAATAAAGTTACCTGCTACATCAAACTCAATTTCTAGGGTGACTTTGTTTGAGAGTGCTGCATCCCGCAGGAGCTGGTTGGCTTCCTCCATGGTGCCATCTTCCGTGGCAATGCTGTTGATGGACAGTACTCTGTCTCCAACCTGCAGCAGGCCACATCTGGAATTCCCAAAGAGAAGGATGATGGGCAGTAAGGTTTAGGGGAGAGTAGGAAAGGTGGGAGACAAAGAACATGGGATGGAATCATGTCACAGCTGGAAGGGACTTTCAGGGTCCTCAACAAGGACACAGCTGAGATCTATAGAGGATCTTCATGGGGACAAAATATACATTGACAGCCATGCAGAAAATTAGTGAAATAGGTGGGTGGAGAACCTGGGACTCCTAACTACCAGCCCAGGGATCTCTTCACCATACTACACTCTCCCAAGGCAACATTGCGGTTCACAGAGTCCTTGAGAAAACAAGGGAACAAGAGCATTTGGTTCTGATCTTGAAGAGGCTCACAGCCCAGTGGAAGAAGGAGACCCAGACCCAAATGCAAGGTAGAACTTTCCAAATACCCAAGAGAGATACAAATACCGAGAGAAATTCAGAGGAGCGAGTAATCACTGTGGGCTAAAATGGTTACTAAGAATTCATACACTTGGGCTGCGTATAATAATAACAATAATAATAATAACCAGTATTCATATTATCATCAAAGACAGAACTGGAATTAGATTAAGTTTTCAGAGTGATGTCATTTGACTCTTACAATAACCTTGTGAGGTAGCTGCTATTATTATCCACATTTTGCAAGGAGAAAATTGAGGTTGGATCTCACATAGATAAATAAGTATCTGAGGTGGATATGAACTCAGACCTTCTGACTTCAAGTCAAGCATTCTAGACACCACCCCATCTAATTAATGGCCTTTAGACTTGAAGGATGAATAGGAATTAAATTAAGAGGAGGAAGAGGGAATTCTGGGAAGAGCAGTTTTATAGGCAAAGATTCAGAGGTAAGAAAGATTTAAAGGATGATAGATACAAAATGAGTAAAATGCTTGGAGATCATGAGACTCAATCTGCTCATTTTCTAGGAAATTAACATGTAGAAAGTCTGTGGAGCTCTCCCAAGCATCCAGGAGTAAGTGACAGAGAACTTGTCTCAGGTCCTCTGAATCCAGATTAATTTTTCTTCTACTGTCCCATGCCATGTTTCAGAAAAATGTATTAGGGAGATATTGAATAGAGAATTTGGAGTAAAAATCTTCTTCACATTTAAATAATTGTCATTGTTAGTATGAGCTATGCATACACATACATACATACATACATATATATGTATATAAACTTTGCTGGTGAATTTAGTCTTAATACAAAGCTACTATTTAAAGCTATGCAAATGGCAGCCTTCAAGTGTTGTCAGTCAGTCAGATCACATTTGTTTAGCATCTACTATATGCCAGGCATTGTGCTAAGTGCTGGGGATCCAAAGAAACACTCCCTGTTCTCAAGGAGTCATGGTCTAATAGTCTAACCTTACTGATGCTCTCCTCAAAAGTTGGACAATTTCTCATTCAGAGTTTCTGGACTAAATGGTCTCTAAAGTGCCTTTCAACCACAAGATTTGATGGGAAGAGGACAAATGCTTGTGTCAAAGACTGTACAGACTCATTAGGATGGGTTGACTTGATATTTGCTATATATCAGCTATCTGAGTCTGCCTTCCCGGCTTGATAGCAATAGAGATTATAAATGTGAGATGGTTAAGAATATCAGAGCACTTTTATTTCTGATTGTCTTTGGCAAAACAATTGAGTTTATTAAGTGTCTAAGGCTGGATTTGAACCCAAGTTTTCCTGACTGTCCACTGTATTATTTTGTAGCCCCTTATTTCTGACTTTTAAGATTTTCTTTACTTTTTCCTTTTTTTCTTTACTAATTGTTTATTTTTGTTTTATTTTTCTTGTTAATTATTTTTATTTTTACAGATATATTAAGTATTTAAATACGAATTTCTTTATGAATCATGTTGTCTCTTTTTCTTTTTTTAAGAACTGAGAAGAACCTCAGAAACCATCTAGTCCAATCCTCTCATTTTACAGATGAGAAAACTGAGTCCTGAGGAGTTAAGTGCCATGGGTTACACAAACAGAAAGTTAAAAGCAGGATTTAAATCCATGTCCTTTCTTGCTCTTGAGCCTGGGCTCTTTCCACTGTATAAAAGTCAAATTTAAGTCATGTTTTAAGGATCACAGAATAAGAAAATGGGGATAGCCTTGCACCTGGCCTTTCTCATTCATTACAACTTAGAGAATGTTAGGTTATTTCCTCTCTGACTTGTTCCCATGGACATTATGCCTTGTTCCCATTGACAAGAGAGACAATACTTCTCTATCTGTAGGCTCCCATCCTTCTTAACACCAACACCTTTTAGATGCCACAAGACTTGGATAAAAGATGTGGTAACTAATAAAATGACTGGCTACATTCGGAGAGAGTCCTTGCCATCTTGGCTGCAGGACATAAACTTGACTATTTTGGTCATGACAATAATTGTGAATTCTCTACTGCATTACAGAAGATTTGTAATCTCTAGCATGAGAAAGAGACTCATATTAATAAAATGACCGATCCCTGACGACTTCAAGTTTTAAAAGCAAGGCATCATCATATTAAGAGGCAATTTGGCCTCCAATGAATTGCTTATTGAATCTGAAGTCAAGGAGATGTGAGTTCAAATCCTGTCTTGGATACTTCCTAACTGGGTAGCCCTCAGCAAATTGTTTGATCTCTGCTCAGCTTCAGTTTTTTCATTCATAAAATGGGAATAATAATAATACCTACCTCATAAGGTTGCTTTTAATATCAAATGAGACATTATATACAAATTGTTTCATAAATCTTTTTTTCTGAATATTTTATTTTTCCAAATACATGTGAAGATAATTTTAAGCAGTTGTTTTTATAAGATTTTATGTTCTAAATTTTTCTCCCTCTTTCTCTTCTCTCTCCCCTTCTCAAGAAAGCAAGCAATAGATTAAATATGCTTCATAAATCTTAAAGCAGGATATGAATGCTTGCTATCATCTTAAGCAAATTATTTAACTTATCAGTTCTTCAGTTTCTTCCTATGTAAAATGAGGTTAATAAAAGCAGTCACCTCACTCTAGTTAGACAATAAATATAAAGTACTTGCCAGCCCTTAAAGTGTGATATAAATGTTGGCTACAATATCCCTTTAGTTCACTTTTACTTTTCTATTTTAAATCAGGAAGGAACATTGAAGATCATCAAGTCCAAATTCTCCCTTTTCCAGATGAGTGAATTGAGGCCAGAGAGAGAAAACTCACTTATATTTAAAGTACTCAATCCTGTGGGTTTTCTGACTGCTTGTTGAGAGCCATTTTCATTACTGTAATCTTGACAAACCTCACCCCTACTGCTTTTTAATGCAGCATGGTCAAAAGAGGCCCATGCTCTATATGTACTTGTCAAAGTAGTCAGAAACTTGCTGTGTTCTTTTTGAATAATATCCCAGGGTCGGAGTAAAAATTCTAATGTTTCTTTTTTTAAAAAAAAATTTAAGTCTTATGTTTCCATACTTAGCTTTTCTCCCCAGCCTACACACACACACACACACACACACACACACACACACACACACAGACTTAGATTCTCTGCAGGTTCAAGGATCCCAGAAATGCAGGTTATTTGGATGAATAGGTTTTTGTCTTTAGTTATGTAAGTGAAAGGCTAGAATTAGATGCTGTCCAATGGGTTTCTTCAAGTTTAAATTGATGATCTTATAACCTTAGAATGTAAAGGAATAATAGCATTCAGAGTAGTTATTCTGACCCATACCCATGCTTTATAAGTGAGGAGACTGAGACCAAGAAAAAAGAAAATGACTGTCCAAGAATCATACAGGTGGAGCCAGGATTTAAAGTCAAGTCTCTTGGCTCATATGTCAAAGAGAACCAAAATAATCAAGTGCCAAGTCCAAAATGAATAATGAGGCACTTTCTGTGACTCTGTGATGTCTCAAAGACTTCTCTGAACTGTCTTTGAGTCACTTGGTCTGATTTTCTACATTGTCCAGAGAATTTGGTATCTTTATGTCCAGTTTATCTGGGGTGGTATATAATAGGTCATGGCTTTCAGGGGAAAAGACCTGTAAGTCCACAAAGATGGAATAAGTTCAAAGCAGTCTGGGATAATTACAACCTCATCCTTCCTCAGTCTAGTCTTGGTTCTGAAGGCTGATTTGTACTGATCTTTCAGGATTTTTAGGTATCTAATCATAGTTCTTTGGTTACCAATTTGGAGCAGAGATTGGCTTCCTCCAAGAGATCTTCACTGTCAATGATTTCACAGCAAGGTGGCTAGCTTACTACAACATGAGATAAGGACCAAGACTAAAGAGGGCTTCAAAAGTCTCTGAGTGACCACTGTACTTTCTAGGCATGTGATTTCTGGGAAATGGGGAATTAAATCACCAAAGTCTTGATCTCTATTATAGCTCATGAAACTTCTTCAAAAACACAAAAGAAGATAATTGGTTAAGACTTAAGAATTAAGTCTTGACTAGAAATTCAAGCCCTTTCACTATCTGTCTGGTCAACCATACAATACCCTTAGGCCACCAGACACACAGAGTGTAAATACACTTACCAAAAGACATACTCATAACCACACTTTTCCTCAAAATCACACAGAGATCAGCATACAATATAAACACAAACATAATTTTGCAAGCACACAGGTACACAGACACAGACCTCCCTCTTCTCTGGCAAGTTGACTTAACAATCCTATCTTCCACATTGACTTGTTCCGGGAACTTGGGAAGTTTAAAGAAGTAAAACCAGCTTCCCCCATAAAAGCTATGTTATAGCATCTCTGAAAGAAGACTTTGGGACATCTCTCATATAGTGTAAGCCTTTTCTACTTAATCAAAAGAGAAAAGCCCATTATAATTACAAATTGGATTTAAAGCCAAACCAAGGGCTTCCTACAGCTTAAATCTGTCCCAATGAGTCTTGCTGGCAGGGTTGCTATGGGTGGAGAGGCCAGGCTCTTTAGTACCTACTGGATCAAACCCCAAATCCTCTTAGCTTAGTACTTAAAGTTCTGAACCAAACCTACTTCTCTTTTCCTTTGAAGATTATTGAGGTTAAGATACTCATCCAGAGTCACACAGATGGTAAGTGTTGAAATCAGCTTTGAATTCAGATCCTCCTGATTTCAGGGCAGATGTTCTATCCACTATGGCACCTAGATACCCTTTCATGCCTATCTTTTAAATGTAATTGTCCCTCAGTTACCAAATATCCATCCTCTGTTCCAATCAGAATGGTTTATGAACAGACCTAAAACTATTTCCTATTTCCACAGCTTTGCTCAGGCTATTCCATTTATCTATAGTGTCCTTCCCTTTCTTCTCCACCTAATTAAATTCTAGGTAGCATTAATTACTCAACTTAAGAACTTCCTTCTCCAGGAAGCTTTCACTGACTACAACAATCCACATTCATTTCTAGACTCCTTGACTCTAATAGCTTCTATCATATATAGGGATGTAGTAGACAGAAAGCATGCCTTGAATTCAGGAAAATCTGAGTTGAAGTCCTTCCCTGATGTATATTGGCTGCATGATCCTGGGTAAGTCATTTAGTCAGGCAGTTCTCTAAAACCTTTAAGATACAGAGAAGGTGCTAACCTTTTTTTTTTTTTTTTTTTTTTTTTGTAGAGAAAATTGCTTATGTCATTAAGATTGTAGTTCCACTTCCTACCTCACTCCTTTAAGCTGGCATCTGTCTATATGTTGTCTCTGTTTGACATATGACTAACTAGATCCTGAGCCATATAAGGACAAGGTCTGAAATTCTAGTACTTTCTTTTTCTTCTCTTCCCTTAAGCCTCTAGAAACAGGGCTAGATCTCGAGAAATACTTGCTGATTTGAAAGCTGATTTGATGCTGGTTCTTGAGGGATAGATCTAACCTCTCAGCAGGGCTGTCAGGCTCAATGAAGCGGATGAGAGGTGGGGAGGACAGGGTTTCTGTGGCAAAGATTCCACCTTGGAGTTGGAGTCCAAAGCCATTCAGGGGGTCACCTCTAAGGATCACTTCTGTTGTTTCTGTGTGCACGATTTGGCCACCAGGCCCCACGGTACTGGAGGCAAGGGACACTGAAAGAATAAAAAGGTAGATTTAGTTTAGCATCTGAAAGCCAGGATACCAATGGGGCTTTTCTTTCACTACTCAGTGTCTATTTCTCTCCAAGCATTTATAAGAAATCTAGACACTGGCCTGAATTTCCCTTTGTTATATTAGTAATTTCTTATACCACCCTTTATTCCTCCTCAGAGGAAATATCCTTTGGAATGCAATTAGGTGCAATAGAAGAAAAGAGTGATGGACCTGAAGTGGAAAAGACAGGAACTGAATCTGGCCTTAGGCACTTATTAGCTATGTGACTCTGGGAAACTCATTTAATCTCAATTTGTCTCAGTTTTGTCAACTAAAAAATGGGGATAATGACAATACCTCATTCCTAGGGTTGTTATGAGGATCAAGTGAGAGAGTATTTGTGAAGACCTTAGCTTCATAAATCTATTTTTCCCTCTTCTCCTTCTCCTTTGTTACTCAGAAGGACAATAATGAGTAGAATGAGATAAAGAAGGGGGCAGCTGTTATAGTCAACAAATCTCAGAGCCTCAGAATTGGAAGGACTTTTGGAATCATTGAATCCAATCTCCATCTAAAGCAAGAATCCCTTTTCTATGTAAGTTTTCCAATCTGATCAATAAAGGGTTATATTTGTTTTATAAATGAAGAAACTGAGGCTCAGGAAAGTTAAGTGTCTTGGATAAGGTCACAAAAATTGTAAATGTCAGAATTTAATGTCAGATTCAAACTCGGGTCCTCTTGAAGGAGGAGAGAAACTGTGTTCCCTTTAAAATTATCAATCTTAAACTGTGTTCCCTTTAAAATTATTTCTCTGAAATTGTGTCCCCTTTTTGATATGAGAGATCAGGATTTCCCAGGCTCCAAGGAGTCTAGAGAGAGGGTCCATCATCCCAGGATGAGAGAAGCAACACTATTCAAGGGTAAAATCAACTCCCAATGATCTTTTTGAATTTCTAAATTCTTATTCAATTGAGAAATCCTGGTCTGATCAGCTCAGGCTGTCCCAGCTCCCCACCAAGAGCTACCCATATAACAGGTTTCCTTAAACTCATTTCTTCACAGAAAGTCCAAAGCAGCTTACTCTGATTCTAGGATCCTGCCCACTGAAAAGGCATTCTCTTCTCAGTGCCAGCCTCCATTTCCCTAATAGGACTTTGCCACTAAATCAGTCTCTTAGCAAAACTGGCTTCCTACCAACAATAAACTTTCATTTTTGCAATTAATATTTTGGCTTTCACAAATTCTTTCATGAAGAAACTGTGCAACCAACCATAAGGGGATTTTAACAATTCTCTAACTGCCACTAACCTCATCACCACTAAACTCATCACTCTGATTCTAGAGCCAATACTCTTCCCCACTTTATTTCAACTGCCTGAAATTTGGACCAATCTATATCGACCTATAGGGACAAATTATTCAAGGTCACATTAAAAAAGTAGCAAATATATGTACAGTCTTATTCCCACAAAAGAAAGACTTAATCTTCTAATATGTATAGGAAGGACAGTAGCCACTGTTAAATGTTGAGGGTCCCCTAAGTTCACTTTGAGCTAATTATTATCACTTATACTTTGAAAGTTTAGAAAGCCCAGTGCTTGCAGCACTGAGGTAGTTAGTGTAGAAACTGTTGAAGCTCATACAGATTGTAAATGTCAGAGCAAAGATTCAGCACTCTGCACTATCCCAGAATACAATGATTTCTCAGTCATAAAACTACAAACTTGGAATCATAAGCAGGAGTGTGCTGGAGTTAGTTCACACCAGCTCAAGAGGGAGAATTGTGAAATTTTTAGTGGGAGCATTTGTACCTCAGAAATTAGTGAATATTGCAAATTAGGTCTTGATTTATTTTGTTTATTATCTAGACTTAAGAAAGGGAAAGGGAAAGATAAATTATTTATACTATAGATTAAGTTTAAATTGTGTCATGCATGTTTCTCCCCCCAGACTTAATTGTTTAAAAACTTATCAGCACATAACTGATTTTAAGGTACCATAGAGGTTGTCTAGTCTAATCTCTACTCAGTCTGTCCAGAAACTTCTGGTAATGAGAATCTCACTATTTTCCTAGGTATCTCTATCTTGTGATTGTACAGTTCTCATTTTGAGGAAGTTCTTCCTTATGCTGAGGCAAAATATTTGCCTTTCTATGATTATGACTCTTGTGAGTTCCAGTTTTGCCCTCTCAAGCATCTACACTGGATCCCACAGTAGAATGCCTGTCTTCAGAGTCTATTTTAGGGAAAGTAAATGTCATAGGCAGACAGGGATCAGAAAGATACACATTCCTGGCATCCTTCTTTGGATCTTAGCATGCATTTTCCTAATGACACTATGTTATAAATGGAACCAGGATACTTGGAGCCAAATTCAATGCCCAATTGTCATAATCATTTCATCCCAGGTGCCTCATTTTCCTGCTCCCCAGAGATGACTTATGGTCAGCTTGCCCCCAGATTGTCTTAGTTTGAATTATGTTTAAGCCTGCAAGTGTCTAAAAATATTTTTTTAAGCAGGAAGGGGAACAAATCCTAAGAAGTAATAATAACAAATAGTCCTAAAAGAGCAGACCCAGATCCTTCTCCTGGAGTGACAGCTAAGAAAGACAGCAAAAATCTGGGGAGATAGACTAGTTAGTGAAGGAAAGTAAGGAAAGATCTAGATTCATAAAATCTCAGAGTTAGAACAAAGTATCTAAACTGGAAAGGACATTAAATATAGAATGCTGGAGACAAAAGAGATCTTACAAACAAAATGGAATAAGACTTAAGACATAGAATGTTCAACAAAAAAGGGTACCACTATAGCAATCTAGTGTTTGATAAACCCAAAGATACCAACATTAGGGATAAAAATTTATTATTTGAAAAAAAACTGGGAAAACTGGAAATTAGTATGCCAGAAATTAGATATGGATCCACACTTTACACCATATACCAAGATAAGATCAAAATAGGTCCATGATTTAGGCATAAAGAATGAGATCATAAATAGTTTAGAGGAACAGAGGATAGTCTACCTCTCAGACCTGTGGAGGAGGAAGGAACTTATGAGAAGAACTAGAGATCATTATTGATCACAAAATAAAAGATTTTGATTACATCAAACTAAAAAGTTTCTGTACAAACAATACTAATTCAAACAAGATTAGAAGGGAAGTAACAAATTAGGAAAATATTTTTACAGTTAAAGGTTCTGATAAAGGTCTCATTTCCAAAATATATTGAGAATTGATCCTAATTTATAAGAAATCAAACCATTCTCCAATTGATAAATGGTCAAAGGATATGAACAAACAATTCTCAGATAATGAAATTTAAACTATATCCACTCATATGAAAGTGTTCCAAATCACTACTGATCAGGGAAATGCAAATTAAGACAACTCTGAGATATCACTACACACCTGTCAGATTGGCTAAGATGACAGGAACAAATAATGATGAATGTTGGAGGGGATGTGGGAAAACTGGGACACTAATACATTGTTGGTGGAGTTGTGAAAGAATTCAGCCATTCTGGAGAGCAATCTGGAACTATGCCCAAAAAGTTATCAAACTGTGCATACCCTTTGATCCAGCAGTGCTACTACTGGGCTTATATCCCAAAGAAATACTAAAGAGGGGAAAGGGACCTGTATGTGCCAAAATGTTTGTGGCAGCCCTTTTCGTAGTGGCTAGAAACTGGAAGTTGAATGGATGTCCATCAATTGGAGAATGGTTGGGTAAATTGTGGTATATGAAGGCTATGGAATATTATTGCTCTGTAAGAAATGACCAGCAGGATGAATTCAGAAAGACTTGGAGAGACTTGAATGAACTGATGCTGAGTGAAATGAGCAGAACCAGAAGATCAATATATATTTCAACAACAATACTGTATGAAGATGTATTCTGATGGAAGTGGATATCTTCAATATAAAGAAGATCCAACTCACTTCCAGCTGATCAATGATGGACAGAAACAACTACACCCCGACAAGGAACACTGGGAATTGAATGTAAAATATTAGCACTACTGTCTATCTACCCAGGTTACTTATACCTTCGGAATCCAATACTTAATGTGCAACAAGAAAATTGGATTTACACACATATATTATATTTAAGTTATACTGTAACACATGTAAAATGTATGAGATTGCCTGTCATCTAGGGGAGGGAGTAGAGGGAGGGAGGGATGGGAAAATCTGGAAAAATGAATACAAGGGATAATGTTATAAAAAAATTACTCATGCATATATATACTGTCAAAAATGTATAATTATAAAATTAATTTTAAAAAAGAGAGAGAAAAAAGACATAGAATGTTCAAAAGGTAGAAGGAGCCTTATAGTGTAAAATTCAGAAGATAAAAGATTTTTGAACATTTTTTTTCCAAACAGGAAGACATCTTAGACAATGTCTAGATCAATCCTTTCATTTTAGTGTTAGAGAAACTAAGAACCAGAGAGAATAAGTAATCTAAAGATACAATTTGGTATCATTGTCCTTACATGAACTTTTGTACTCCTTTTTTCTCTGTCTTCTCCTCATCATGGTTGCCCGGGGACTCATGGGTTGGGTGCTCCGAGGTAGTGTGCTCGAGTTTGGGCAAGAGAAGCCATGAGCATTCAGCATCGGTGAAGAGAAAGGGGCTGCAGACAGGGCTGGGAAGAAAGTTCATCACAGTTGAATGATATGGTAAGCTTCAAGCCTGCTCCCAATTCTGTAACACACATGACTGGAGCTCACTGAGCTCTACATTTCTTAATAGTATTTTATTTTTCTAAAAACAGTTAAGATAGTGTCATTTTTGTGAGTCTTTGTGTTCCAAATTTTTCTCCCTCCCTTTCTAAACTGCCTCCATATTTGTTATGCTGTGCAAGAAAAATCAGAACAAAAAAAACAAGAAAAAATAAAGAAAGAAAAAGGTGGATATACTATGCTTCAATCCATATTCAATATTCATAGTTCTCTTTCTGGATGAAGATGGCATTTTTCATCCTGTGTCTATTAGAATTGTCTTGAATCATCCCATTATTAAAAAGAGTCATCTCCATCATTGGTCATCACATTATCTTGTTGTTAGTATATACCATTCTCTTGGTTCTACTCACTTTACTCAGCATTAGTTCATGTAAGTATTTTCAGGCCTTTCTAAAACCAAAGTCTACATTTCTAAGAACTTAACAAGTGCCCATTCATTTAAATGATCTAAGGCTTTAGGATGTTCACAATTTGTTAGAAATATTTCCCCTTCTCTGACTTGTCACTTTGGACTAAATAGTATAACAATATCAAAGCCCAGGGGTATCCATGTTTTTTCTCTCTGACATAACCTTTCTGGTTTTTCTATTGTCCTCTGACAGGGAGTACACCATGTCACCATGTACTACATTTTGTTATGGTAGGGTGACCATAAGAGCTGAACTGATATTGAATCCCTTTCTCTCTCTTATACCTAAAACAGTGATCTCATTTTTTTGAAAATAAGATGAACTAGTTACTATGGTCCAAATATGCCATTTCTTACTCTCCTTCCTGGGCTTTTATTGTCCCTTAAATTTTTAGCTAGACTTTAAAACCCAGTTCAGTTGTAAATGCCATTTCCTGGCCATATATCATGAATGACCTTTCCTTCCTGAGGCTTTGCACTCTTTTGTTTATTCTTCTTCTATTCACATATTATGACTGAACTATAAGTCCCATTAGAGTGATTACATAATTGATCCAAACTTTGCATTTCTCTTAGTCCTAGCATAGGGCTTGTCTCATTAGACCAGTGGTTCTTAACCTGGAGTCTATGAACTTGTTATTTTTAATATTCTGATAGCTGTGTTTTAATATAATTGGCTTCCTTTGTAATCCCATATATTTTATTTGTGTAAAAAAACATTAGAGTCCATAGGTTTTATTAGATTGCCAAAGCATTATATGATTCAGAAAGGATCCTTGGTTCATTTTGAGACAAGTGAATAGAGGAGAAGATGAGAGTTCCAATACTGCTTCTGACAACTATAGTCTTAGTCTAATCACTTAACCTCTTATTTATTTCCTGTTCTGTAAAATAGGAATAATAATAGCACCCACCTCCCAGAGTTGTTCTGAGGACCAAGATATGTAAAGTGTTTTTAAACCTTAAAGTGCTATGTAATTATATTGTTGTAGTTCTAATTATTATTATTATTATTAGTGGAATGAATTGAATTACAATCGCTATTTGCAGATAGGTCATGCCCTTATATGAAACTATAAATTTCCTGAGGACAGGAATTGTGTTGTTTTAAATCCATGTAACCCCAGCTCCTACCACAGCTCCTTATATAGAATAAATTGCTTCATGATGACTAAAGTTTCCAAAGACATTTATAAATGACTGAACTGAATCATGATAGCAGTGTAGTAGCACACTGGAAAATAAAATTGATTCTAGAGTTGGAAAACCTGAGTTCAAATCTTGGCACATCTATGTGATGATCTATGATCCTATGCTCTACCCAGTATTATATTTATCTATGTGTATGTTTCCAACTCCCCCTGGAATAATCAGTCCATCAAGAGGCATTTATTAAGGATCTACTATGTGCTTGGACCTGTGGTAAGTTCTGGGAAATAAAGACAAAAGTGTAATGTTCTTGCCTTCAAGGAGCCTACATTTTAAAAGGAAAGGAAGAATGTCTATCTTTGTATTCCTAATACCTAGTACAGTGCCTTGCACAGACATATCAAAATACTTTGACCTGAATTATAATGTTCAATTTTTAATCCAGGCTCAGGATTAAAGCCAGATTTAATCTAGGTTTAATTAGATTAAAGGGCAGGAGTAGGAAAGAGGGGGAAGAAAAATAATGAGGTTGCTTCTGGTCCTGCTTCTCATGCAATCTTTGAGCTATCCAGATCTAAGAGTGAGCCAAACTCTTACGTTTGCAGTAATCCTGGCTGGAGGGCTGATTCCAGGTGGGTGTCTTGCAATGGCTGGGATGGTGGCTGGGACAGTAGTTGACACAGGGGTCCCAACAATGGTGATGGTCACTCTTCTGCACCTTCACTGTGTCCAGACCACAAGCGACCCAAGATAGATAAGAGAGGCCCGACAAAAAAAGGGGAAAAAGAAGAGACAGAGATTGCATGGGCATTAGGGGCTATACAAATTATTCTGAGGAAAAGCCAGTCAGAGAGAGCAGAAATGTCCATCCCAACTGACAATGTACCCTGAAGCTACTGGTTTGGGCCTCTGAGGAAAGATGGATAAAAGGATGGGTCTGAGAGGGCTTATCTTCTCAAAGATTAGGCTTACACCTCCATTTGCCCCCACCCCATCCTTTTGCAAATAACTACTTGGGATGGGGTAGGCAGTTTGAGGGACTCTTTCTGGTTCCTGAGTGTCAAATTTTTCAGATAAACACAACCGTTTCCAATATGGTTGATTTCAATGCCCCGTCTTGGTGTAGTAGTAAGAACCCCAGATTTGGAGTCAAAGGCTCAGTTCTATTCCCTACTACTTAAATTACCTCAAGGAATTCCTCTCTAGTCTCATCTATAAAAGAGAGAATTGGACTTGGGGATCTGCAAGGCTCTAACAATCTACCATTTTATTATTCTCAGCTCATCCCAATGCTGGTGAGACGTCTGCCACCTTATGTAATCACATGTTCCTCCTCTCCCAAATCTTATCTTTGAATCATGTTATATGAAGCTGTAAAGGACCTCAGAGGTAATTATAGTCTAAACCTCTCATTCTGAAAATGAGGAAACAGAGGTTCTGAGAAATCATGATTTATAACACAGGAAACAAATATTGATGGTTATCGAATCCTGGTCCCTCTTGAATTTCAGGAAAGCTCACTTGTTCCATCACATTGTCTCTCAAAAGGCACACTTGGATCACAGAATCAATGAATTTAGATCTGGGAGAAAAGAGAGACCATCCATTCCAATTCAATCATCTTCCAAGTGATGAAATTAAAACTCAGAAAGCTCGAGTGATTTGCTCATATGACCTTGCCATGTTGGGGCATGATTGAGAAAGATTTCCTACACTCTTATGCTCCCTGAAAAGTGTGTTCTGTTCCCTAGAATGAGTTTATTATTGCACAAATCAAATATTGAAATGTTATGGAGAACCCTGTGATGAAAGTACTATTATTATTCCCATTTTATAGATAAGGAAATTTATAGATAAATAACAGAGGTTAATTGGTTTCTCTAGGATCAGAATTTGTAAACATCTGTAGATGGATTTAAAATAAAATCTTCTAGACTTCAGGTCTACTATTCACTATACACACTACAATGCCTTCCAAATGCAACATGTCCATATCTTCCATGACTACCAGGTTTCTTTTAACCTTCTGCCAACATCAAGAACTGACATCATCTCAGGAAACAGGTGCTTTTTCAGTAAGCACCTAAGACTCACAGACTATTAGAGTTGAAAGAGGTCTTGTCCAACTTAATTATTGTTAAGATGGGGAACTGAGTCACTGAAAGGCAAAATTATTTATCCAAGTTCACATAGCTAGTAAGTTATGAAAAAATGGATTCTAAACCAAGCTTTCTGCCTAAATCAAAAGCTTTTTCCGTTGGTTTCTCTTATCCACCTTCTGACTCATAAGGTCCATGGGGGCAGAGATGAAACTATATTCCTCCCAAGATTTCCTTCAGTTTCATTCTTAAACTAAGTCAACATTCAGCCTGCAGGAATTCTTACCCACAATATCAGGGCATCCTATTTCTGCTGGAGTTTAATACCGTGCTCTAAAGTACTCAAATATTTGTCAAAGAAGGAGTGAAGAAGAAGAGAGGCTAAGGTCAACGGAATTGGAGAAGGTCTGGGGGGAAAATTCTAGCTTAGTTTTTCTTTGGCTTCCATGATGCAGGTAAAATGTTACTAAGGCTTCTGAACAAGCCCAGGAAAAGACTTGACTTTGATCATTCCCCCAACGAGCCCACCTTCTGAATTCACTTTCTTCTTACCTCCTTCCCCTAACTCTAGAATCTATACAGCATGCTGAAATCCCCAGAAGAGATTCAAAGCCCATGAGGAGGCAATTACCCAGATAGGACAAACCCATGGCCAAATTCCTTTTCATTCTTCCTCTCCCTATATATCAGCTCTCTAGCAATCCCGAGACCAATCTATTGGTCCAAATGGCTGCTGAGTTGTAGTTTAATTGATTTATTATTAGCGCATCATTGGAAGATGAACCCCAGACAGTACCACATTTCTCCTTCCCTAGTTCAGCTGTGAATTCCTTCCCCCTTTGCAGAGACCATGAAGATTATTCACATCCCTCTCAGGAATAGAACAAGGGATGGCATTCCAGTACATGGGATGAGAGTTAAATTTGAAATTCCATTAGTTTCTCAAGCTGTGCTCAGAGCCTGCAGGCTTCTGTCTGGGACTTTCTCCATTCTTGGTTCTGATTACATGAGCTGGGAGAGAGTTTAGAAGATATCTATTTTAGTCAGGGTTTGAGGGGAACTTGGACCCTTCCCCACCCAAGGTCTCTGGTTCTTTTTCTGGCCTTTAATGCTGCTTGCCTCTTTCTGAAGAAACAAAACTTCCCTCTCCTCCTCTTTTTTCATCAGTTTCCTGTCCTCTTCCCAATATGTGAAGCAACAGCATTTGGGAGTTGGAAGACCAAGAGATCTGACCCATATGGTAGTTCTACCATCAAATTTGTCACTTTCTCTCTGAACCTTAGGTTCTTTCTTTTACAAAGAGAGAAGGCACAGGTTGCAGAGAAAGCGAAAAACCTTCCTTGGGTAGATAGATTTTCCTCATCTATAATCACCTATACCAATGAATTACACATAGATCCAGGCCAAAAAAAATATAGTTATGATGATAGACATAAGACATGGCAACCACCCTTGTGGATCTTAGACTATAATGACAAGTCATTCAGTCAATAAGCATTTATTAAACACCTACTATGTGCTAGGCATTGAGGACACAAAGAAAGGCAAAATAGAGTTCCTGTATTTAGGAAGCTCACAGTCTAATGGGGGACATGACATGCAAAAAATAAAGTTGTGCTTAACAATAACTTTCATATAAAGCAGAGTATATGATAGGTACAAATGAGACCCCTGAACTGGGAGTCAAAATAGCTGGGAGCTTATTCTACATCCCATGACCTTGGACTGAAGTCACTTTAGTGTGATAAGATTGAAAGTAATAAATGGTTCTGGAATTTGAGGTCTTGAATTCAAATCCTGTCTCTTATCTTCCTTGGTGTTCACTTTCCTCATCTGTCTGTGAAGAGTTGGACTAAAGAGGTCACAGAAGTCCCTTTAAATTCTAAATCTCTGATTCTCTGTTTCTATGCCAAATAGGACCCTAAAGATCCTTCTGTCTTCCAGGTAGTATAGTGGTAAGAACACTGGGTTCAAATTTCAGCTCTGTTATTTACTAGATGTTTGACATTAAGCAAGTGAAATCTCTTCTCTGGGCTTCACTTCCAAGCTTGTGGAGTTGGATTCAACTTCATGAAGGAGTTGGACTGAATAAGTCTAAGGGCCCTTTGAACTCAAGGCAAGAACCAGGTTTCCCACCATGTTTTACCTTATTTTACTTCTTCCTTCCCCCACCCAGGGCCAGGGCTTGCCGAGCAGGTGCTCCCAGCCATTGTTGAGTCCAACAATATAGCTGCTGGCATTTCGAGGGCCGGCTTCCTCCATGCTTCTGGATGACTGCTCAGTCTGTCCCAACTCACCTGTATCAGGAGGCTTCAGGGGAAGCCTGCTCTGGTGAGCTGGTAGGATCTCCAGTTTGACATTCTCCGTGGTACTGGCTAACAGCTGCATTGCCTCCAGCACAGAGCAGTGCTCTGTGCTGGTGCCGTCAATGGAGAGGATATGGTCGCCAATGTGCAAGGCCCCACACCTGCAAAGAGGAGTAAAGTCAAGCTCATGCAAACCCCAGGGCCATAAGAGGAAGAGGAAGCCCTGTGTCTTAAGGAAGACTGTCCTGGAGGCAAATGGCAGCTGGGAGAGGTGATGCAGCTCCAGGGAAAAAGAGATATGGAGTGGAGGGAAAGAGAAAGGAGAGCTCATTGCTGGCTTCTGACAGGGGGAGGGTGGACTCACAGCCTTGTACACATGGGAGTACACATGCCCCAGAATCATAGGGTCATTGCTTTAGAGAATGATACAAGGGGCCTTAGAAGTCAACTGGACCAAACTCATTGTTTCACAGATGAGAAACCTGAGGTTTAGAGAGAAAGCTACTAGCCCAAGGTAGTAAGAGGCAAAACTGGGATTTGGATCCACATTTTCTGCTCCAAATCCTGTTCTCTTGCCACTGGTCCATCCTTATTTCTTGAGAGATCATTTCCTTATTCCCATCTTGGGGAAAGGGGGAAGGAAGAGAGAGAGCTTTTTCTTCTCTGAACAGCATTGACTCTGGAGACAGGAATTTGGGATGGAACTGGGACTGCTATGAAGAGGAGAGTAAAGGAAGTCTTCCTTGAAGGTCCAGGGGCCCAATGGCTGTCTCAGACTGAGCACACCTTTGGGACACCTGCCATACCTGTCTACCACGCTGGCCGGCTTGATCTTGTCAATCACAATGACCTGTTTGTTCCGGTGGGTGCCAGAGGTAAGCGAGATTCCCAGAGTAGAGCCCGGCGTTTTGGCTATTTCCACTAATAAAGGACCTGAGGCATTGGCTACGGTATCTGGGGAGAGGAACAGGAAGGGAACATTAGTTAGTATGAATTTGGGGGCTGCAGGGCTAGGTAGGATGGGGTGCTTGGCCTTTACTTCAAGAAGAAGAAAGAAAAGGGAGAATGAGATTCTGTTATATAGACCCACGATATATGCAAGAAGGCCAATTGCTTTTCACTGTTTTCCTATTCTAAGTCCCCCTTTAAAGCTAGACTAATCTAGCTAAGGCTTACCAACAGATAGAATGGATATCGAGTGGATACCAATGGATAAAATATTAGTCTGAAAAAAAGATATATAGAGATTTATAACCTGGGGATTCTCAGACTTTCTGATCCCTGCATTCTTTGGATTTCAGTAAACTTTACTGCACTTCTTACTGAATATGAGCAAAAAATCAATGATAATATTGGATTATTTGCTGTCTAAGGGAGGGGATGGGAGAAAGAGCAGGGAAAAAATTTGGAACACAAGGTTTTGCAAAAGTGAATGTTGAAAATTATCTATGTATATGTTTTGAAAATTAAAAGGTTTAATCAAAAAAAATGTTAAAAAATTCAATGATAGATTTTACTATGAACATTAGAAGAGTAAAGGAATCACTATAACTTATGAAACTTAATTGATTGAAAATCAAATCTAATAAAGAAAAATCAAAATGTTTCCTGTATTCCCTTGACAACCTTTTTTTTCCCCTGAGGCAATTGGGGTTAAGTGACTTGCCCAGAGTCACCCAGCTAGGAAGTATTAAGTGTTTGATTCTAGATTTGAACTCAGGTTCTCCTGATTTCAGGGCTAGTGCTCTATCCATTCACCACCTATACATTGGGGTGTTCTCTTTTTTATTTAAATTTAATTTTTTTGAGGGGGTGCTCTCTTTTAGCCCAAGGGGTAATTGGTTACTTTGGATAACCTTTCCCTTTCTGTCATTTCTTTAATACTTCTTTGAGTCCATTAGTTAGAGTTAAAAGAGACCTTGGAGATTTTCTGATCCAATCCCCTCATTTTGTTGTTATTTAGTAATGCTTCTCCCATTTGAGGTTCTCTTGGCAAAGATACTGAAATGATTTTTCCATTTCCTTCTCCTGTTCCTTTTATAGATGAGGAAACTTGAGGCAAACAGAGTAAAGTGACTTGTCTAAGATCACATAGCTAGTAAATATTTGAGGACAGATTTGAACTTAAGAAGATGTCTTCTTCATTCTAAGCCCTGTGCTCTATCCACTGTACCACCCAACTGCCCCTCATTTTAAACATTAAAGATTAAAACATAGGGCAGCCAGTTGGTGTAGCAAATAGCACATCAACCCTAAAGTCAGGAGGATTTGAGTTCAAATCTGACCTTAAACACTTAACACTTCCTGGCTTTGTGACCCTGGGTAAGTCACTTAACCCCAATTGCCTTAGCAATAATAATAATAATAATAATAATTTAAAACACAGGGCAGAAGTGGCTTGACCACAGTTAAAGAATGCTTCAGCATCAGTCACAGAACACTTTGCCTCGCTCCCCTTGAGAGATGACCCCACCTTTGCTGCCCATAATCAAAGGGTTGGTAATGGTGACACCTTAGCTGAGACTGGGGGAAGGGACCTGAAGAGGAACATCTGTCCTGATCCCCATCTCCCTTCTTATTTCTTATTTCCCTTTCTTTTCTTGCCTTTTTTCCCACTCCTCAAGCTGCATTTTGAGGATAACTTTTTGATCTGACTTTCACACTTTTCTCCTCTGCACATCCTTTGTTGCTTCTTAGGACTCTTTTTTGAGGTGTATAAGATGGAAAGAAAATAGTGAATGAAGAAGACAAAGGTCTATATGAAATGGGCAGGGGATGGGATTGCATGTTCTGGTTCTGTGTGATTGTGGGTAAGTCAATCAACCCTTTCCATTTTCTTAACTATAAAATAACGAATTTAGATTAAAGAACTAAACAACCAAGAAGAACTTGCTGAATTCCTGCCACATCCACATTAGGCATTGGAGGCCCTTTAGAGCCCATTTGGAGAAGGGCAGAGGGACCTGAGGGTGCCAGCTGGATGGGGACAGGTGCCTCAAAGGAAGCTGGAACAGCTGCGTATTAGTGGGGGAGAGGGCCTCACACATGATCTATTCCAGTCCATTTTATAGCTTAGGAAAATCTGGCTTGAGAAATGAAAGTGACCTTGGCCTCTGGCCACCCTAACTGCTATGTCATAGAACCATAGACCTAGGGGAGGACTTAGAGGTCATTTAGTCCAACCCACTCCTTTGACAAAGGAGGGAATTGTAAGGCCTGAGCAGGTAAGGGTTTTGCCTAAGATCATAATGGGATGTTAGAGCAGAGATTTGAACTTAGTTGCTTTGCCTCTGAAATCTGTGCTCTTTCTATAATTCTCAGAAGGCATACTTCTGTGTCATTTTTTTGTCTTTAAGAAATCTTGGATGAGCACCAGCATAAACAGTGCTAGGACTAGCATTTAGTTACCTTTGGGAATCTGTCAGTAAAGTGCATGTTTTATTTGATGTGTAGACTTAATCAACATTGTAACTTTTCTTTTTCTTTTCTTTTTTTTTATAAGGCATTTGGAGTTAAGTGACTTACTCAGGGTCACACAGCTAAGTAAGTGTCAAATGTCTGAGGTCAGATCTGAATTCAGGTTCACAGTTGTAATTTTTAAGGGTTTTAGGGAGATCAATTTGAAAAAAAAAATCTGTGATGGTGTGGGTGGTGCAGTAGATAGAATGCCAAGCCTGGAATCAGAATGACCTGTTTCAAATGCTGTCTTTAACACTTAGACACTTCACTCTGCTTGCTTCAATTTCCTTATCTGTAAAAGGAGCTGGAGAAGGATATGGCAGACCATTTCACTATTTTTACCAAGACCCTAAATACAACTGAATGACAACAAGTAATAGACTTAGTATTCAAACCTTAGTAGATCATGAACACATTTATGCCATCTCTGAGAAGGGAACAGAAGCCTTCTTCACCTGGGGACTTATTTGATTAAGTAAAGGGTCAGAGACTTATAGTTTAGGAAAATCAAGAGAACAGTTAGAACAGAGTTGTTGAGTCTTAAGTAATTTTAAAATGATTCTAGTAAACACATGGCAAATTAGATGCTTAACAAGTGTTCAAGTGAATAATGCTCGGAACTTTTCCCTTCCCTCAACATTTATTAAGTGCCTACTACATACTAAATGCCAAGCACTGTTAGGCCATTAAAAGCAAAAATGTCCTAGACCTTAAATAATATACATTCATTCTATAGAACAAAGAGACAAAATGTTAGCGACCAAAGTCCCAATGTTGGAACAAACCGCTATGAACCTAACTCAAATAAGAAATTCCCCACAAGGGAGAAACAAAAGTATGCCATTGATTTCCACTTACTTCCCTCCTAAAATGTGATCAGTTTTAAAAACCATAACAACAATGAACTTCATATGATCCCAGATTTTCTGAAGTCTCTTCCACTTTTTTTTCATTATTCTACACAGGACAAAACTTCTAAAGATCACTCAAGAACCATCACCAACCTATTCTATGGACTGACAGCTAGCTCTCCTGAGCTCAGTGTGCTTGGCACTCTGGACAGAGGTACTATCTAATGCCTCTGGCAAAAGATCTGCGGCTTGCCTCATCCTACCCTCTTCTACCATCTCCAAGGGCTGTCCAAGCACAGAAGCTTCTCTGGCCTTACTAATTTCCTGCCAAAAAAGCAGCAGCTCACACCCCACACAGTGAGGCAAGTCTGCCTATAGGGAGGGTTTGCTGAGTGGGAATCCTCGATAACATTGATGAGCTTGTCAGTAATTGGCGTCAGACCATCAATCTCTACACAATTCCTTTTCAAGGTTTTAGAAATCCATTGCACCCAGTGCTGCCATTTTCCCTGGTATCATCATCTCCTTCCAGTCTAATGATGTCTTATATTGTTACGGTCTATAGGATGAACAATTTGGTTTATATAACGTGTCTTTCCCAGTAATCCACCAAAATGCCCTGCTTACCCAAAAGATCTCTTCTATTAACCTATTTGGGACCTCAAAATTCCCCCCCTCTTACTTGCTTCTGATGCCTTTATTGGGTTACTTACACCAGGATTAAGGAAGTGGCTTATTATCATAGACACCGAGCAGCTTTCTCAATAGTCCATACTCAAGACTTTGAGGAGGGAGATAAATCTCCGTTCAATTAATATAATTGAATAATAAAATAATTAATAAATATAAATTAAATAAAGCACTGGAGCTAAAAATTCAAAGTGAAATAGTCCTTGCCCTCAAGGAGATTCAAATATAGATTCAGAATACAACATGTACTTATATGGATAGTTCCAAAATAGAGGCCAAATAGATACAAGGTGATTTTGAGGGGACAAAGGGAAGGGGAGAAGTTAAAGGTGAGAGTCAGGGATCCCACAATTACATGCAATGTCCTTCTTGTTACTGTAAATGAGCCAAGAACACAATTAGTTTCTCTCTCTCTCTCTCTCTCTCTCTCTCTCTCTCTCTCTCTCTCTCTCTCTCTCTCTCTCTCATCTCTTCCCTCCCTACTTTTCTTCTCTTCCTTACTTCCCTCCCTTTCTCTTCTCAATCTTCCTTACTCTTTTCTTCCCTTTCCCAACATTTCCCTCATCTTCCTGCTCACTCTCTTCTTCTCTCCATTTTTCCCTTTCATCCTCTCTTTTGCTTATCTCAAGTCCCTACAGGTCCTGCTAGGCTTAGGACTGGAAATTTATCTTCATCCTCTTTAAAGAAATAATTGTCTGTTTCATATATTTAGCATCATTATGCAAAAAAAAATAATGCATTTTAAACTAAGTGGCAAAGGGAGGTAGAGCACTGGACGTGGAGTTAAGGAGACCTGAGTTCAAATCTTGCCTCAGATACTGATCTGAACCAATCACTTAATCTCTAGTTGCTTCAGTAAAATGAAGATTAAAAATAGTGTCTACTTCATGGGATTGTCATGATGATTAAATGAGATATCATATTGCTTTGTTTGGAAAATGCTTGTGCAACAACTCTCAAGTACTATATAAATGCCAGCTAATAATAATAATAAAAATTCATTATTGATGGATGTTTATGTTTCAATCAATTATTAAGTCATTATTAAGTACCTACAATGTACCAGGCAGAATTGGTAGCAAGCCATAAATTAGGATTTGTGATGGTGGAATTACATCATTACAGGGAATAATGTTTAAGAAGAATGGAAAGATGGGAAGGAGTCAGGTTATGAAGGGCTGACAGCAAAAAAAAAAAGAGTTTGTATTTGATCTTAGGCTAATGGGGCTGAATATCCCCCCTGATGGCCCATTCAGTAAACACAATCAATCAAGGAGCAGTTATTACATAACCAGGCATTGTGCTGCTCAAGTATGTTCATTTCTAAGCTAAGGATTCTCCTAGAGGATGATTACACTTGAATATTTCTCTTCTGAGGAAAAAAATTATCTTGTGGCTTCACCTTTAATGGTATCCTAAGACCAAAATTAGAGGACACCCCAATAGATTTAGTGGTGCAGCATATTCAAGAGCTGATAGGAGTTTGGAGGTTCTCTCCCTCCCCCAGTCCAACAAGTTTATTCATAACCCGACAAAAAGTAGATGATGTAAGTTTTATTATCTACACTTTCCAGAGGAAGAAAATAAAGCTCAGAAATGGCATTTGTCCAAAGCTGCAGAGAAATAAGAATTAAGAAGGGGGCTAAAACTCAGGCGATTTGAAACTCAATCTTGTCTACTCTCTGCTCTACCAAGCAGTCAAGTTCTTTAATTCAATATTTTTTCAGGTAAATTTCTTTTTTTCAAAACCAAGAAGCTTCCTATTTGGTCTAAAAAAAATCTATTTGCTGCATGGGAGGGGAAGGTCGGCTGCCTAAAGGGTAGCATTTGAGACCAAAGGGAAGTTACCTAACAGGGCCTGAAGTCATGCAGTCTTGGAGGTACCCAGCACAGGATGGGGGCTCTCACACACCATCCCCTTTCTCCTCAGCTGACACTCAAATGCACCTGCCCCTTTAGATGAAATATTTTTCCTGGCTTTGAATCGTGCCTCCTGGAATGTTATTTTCAGAAGCAGGGCTGCTGAGAGGGAGTCAAGGTCAGAAATGAATTTTTATGATATTCCTTTGGGGATCACATTTGTAACCTCTGCCTGGTACAAGAATGTCCTGGGGATCAAAGGAGATTTCACAGAACTTCAGAGAATTGAGATCTGGAAAGGACTCTAGAGACTGGCTTGGCCATTTCACCCTGGAGGATGTAGGGAAGGCGCATTAAAGCTTCAGCATTTGAGTTGAGCCCATGGGCCTAGAACAACCCAGCAGGGCATAGAAGAAATCATATTTTTAGAAAAGTTTCTTTTAGGCCCTGATTCAACTTTGTCTAGATCTAAGTAATTAGGTATAGTGAAGGGCAGGGGATGGGGGGAGAGAGGGAGGTGGATAATAATGAGGGAAAAATCTCTGAATTTAAAATTCAGAGAAAATAAGTTGTCTCAGATCCTGCCACCACCTTATGGTATGACCTTAAGTTTAAGAGTCAGTTTTCTCATCTCTTAGATGGTGTTAATAATAACCCAGAGAGCTTGTGAATTAAATGAGAAGATATCTACCTTGAAAATAATTTTGTAATTGCAAAAAATGTAATGAGATAATATTGCCATAATCCTTAAAGTCTTCCTTCCCTCTCCTAACTCATTGCTAGCTTGGGCAGAATCATTGCTAAGGGGTTATGTGATGAATTCATGGAGCCCCTAGGCGTAGTTCAATGGGTGATGTCCCAGAAAGGCCATGTATCCTTACCCATAATGGAGACGTCATATTCAATCTGGAAGAGGGCCTCCTGGCTGCATTGCCGAAGAATGTTGAGAGCATCTGCATGGGTCAGGTTGTGAAGTGGAATGCCATCCACACTGAGCAGCCTGTCCCCAATTCTCAGAGATCCCTCTCTGTGGGAAAGGCAAATGTTAGAATTTTACAAGCTTGGAAAGTCAGGGTACTAGAATGTACCATAAAACTAAAATGTCAGTAACGGGAAAGCTCTTAGAACAGATAATGTTAGAGCAGAGAGGGACCTTAGAGAATATCAGAACTGGTAGGGGCCTTAAAAGAGACATATCAGAATCTGGGAAAGATCATAGGACATAGAACAACAGAGCTGGGAGGGACTTAGATCATAGACTACTGGAGTTGGGAGGGACTTGAGGACATAGAACATCAGAACTAGTAGGCATCTTAGAAGAGAGAATATCAGAATTTGGAGAGTCTTCAGAACACAGAATATTAGAGCTGGGAGGAATCTTAGGGACATAGAACAACAGAGATGGGAGGGGCTTGAGAATGTTGATTATTGGAATTGGGACGGATCTTAGGACACAGAACATCAGAACCAGGAAAAGACTTTAGAATATTGGATATTGGAGCAGGAAGTCAATTTAAAAGAAACTTGAAGATGGTTCCTAAATCCATTGCTGGCTTTTAGTCTATTGCTAAATACCATTGATCTTCCCAATGTGTATCATCCCCCCCAAAAAAAAAATCTGATATGGTTCCATTAAATGTGGGGTCTCAAAGTTGAATGATAGACATTGGAGAACATTATGACTTCCTATTAGTGACTTGAACAAATGCATATGGTTGGTCCAGAGCTCAAAATACTTCATTAGATGTTTGCTTAAAAACAAAGCAAAATAAAAATTTTACTGGTTTGGAAAATGAAAAATAAAATCATAAGAGGATTTGGCCAGGTTCAGGATTCAGCACGCTGCTGCTCTGAGCCACAGACTTTGGTTCAGTTCTGGCAAGAAATGACTTTGTAAACCAGCAGAGAACTCTGTGGGGGCAGTTTTATTTTAACAGTGGCCAAGTGCTATTAGTAGAGGGAGCTATTTATAAACCTATCCTAGGCCATTCTAGGAATGACTGATATAGATATCTGGACAAAGCTGAGTATGAAGAGTGCCTGATTATAGCTTGGAATTTCTTGGTTGTTGGCATGAATGTTTTGGTGGCCCACAAACTTTTAAAGGAGTGGGTCAGATTGAGGAAATGGAAATCAGAGGTTGGGTTTGGAATCAGAGGTCTCAAGTTTGAATTTTGGTGTGACTGCCAACTCCCATAGATATCCCCTCACTTCCCTCTTCTAGAATTTCCTCCAAAGCAAAATGAAAGGATTGGACAAGGTGACCTAGAAAGTCTCTTCCAGATCTAAAGTTCTGCTCCTAATTCAGTCTTTTTATGGATTTGGTCTGGGCCTGGGATACACAAGGGAAGGTCTAGCCCATAAAAGCACTAACCCAGACATGCTCAGCAAGGGGAACCAAGCTACTAGAAGGTCTGGCAATAATTCTGTTTGGTTTTTAAATTCTCTTATTATGAACTTAACAAGAACAAAGTTTTTCAATAGGGAAGGAACAAAAAAGAGCTGTTTTTGTGAAACTGTGAACTCTTATATATAATTTGCTTTTTTCTCCCTAAGGCAAATTGTCCCCGTATAGGGGAAGCTAGGTGGCGCAGTGGATAGAGCATCAGCCCTGTCTGAGTTTTCAAATCTGGTCTCAGATACTTAACACTTCCTAGCTGGGTGACCCTGGGCAAGTCATTTAACCCCAATTGCCTCAGGAAAAAAATATATATATACATTTAATTTAACAAGGTAGTAAACAATTCTCCACTCTAATTCTTCTGATGGTCCTTAGAAGTGTTTTCTTGTCCAAATGACCTACAGTATTCCATCTTTGCCAGGACATCCTATTTCCCTTCACTGTGTCATTCTAATGGTTTGGGACTTTATATCTTTGTGTAATTCAAGGTTGGTTTCATGGAGATATTAAAAGTCAGTTTAGCAGGTGATGGGCCAGGAAAACTTGTTTCTACAGGAAACAGCATGGGATTGAAGTCAAAAGACCTGTGTTTGAGTTGTGTCTCTGCTATCATGGCCAAGACAGCTCCTCTCTGTGGGCCTCAGTTTATCCATCTATAAAATAAGGTTTCTTCCAATTCTGAATTTCACAATCTAGGAATGTAGTCTTCCCTTTTTCCTCTGTCCTTGCAGCCTCCTTACCTAGAACATCCTTCTACAATTGTGCCCCACCTTTGTCTCCTGGTAAGTGCCTACAGGATCCTCTATTTTAGGGAGGGCCCCAGGCCAGACAACGTTTATTTCTGTCCTAAGGCTCCAGACTTTACCAATATTTGCCAAAAACTGTGTAAGTTTTTCCCCCAAATTTCTTATTTCCCCCTCTCCCTTTTATGTGTTATATTTGTACATTAGAATGTAAAAAACCTTGAGGGAAGGGAGAATATTTCTTTTTGAATTTTTGAATTAGTACTTTGCATATTGCTTAATACATAGTTAATCTTTAATAAATAATCATTAACTGTTTGAGCCAATGGTCCATGGCCAGATTTTTGCAGGGTAGGTGTGTCTATGAATTTGGATAGGAAAAAATTACAGTATCATTTTCACTCATCTGTATCTGAAATGTAGCTTTCTTTCAATTATGACTGTAGGCAATAAACTATTGTAATATTAGACATTAGAAATGGATTTTCACTAACAAAATAACAGCCCATTGTAGAAGAAAGTCTAGTAGAGAGAAAACCCCCCACAGATTTACAATAAAAGTATTTGGGCTTAAATTTTGCTTCTGTCACTACATATTCATGTGATCATGGGTGAGTCATTCTCTGTGCCTGTTTCCTCTCCTGTACAATGAGAGGGATTAGACTAGATGATTTCTATCACTGACCTTCTAGGCCAGGAGTTCTCAAACTACGGCCCATGGGCCAGATGTGACCTACTGAGGATGTTTATGCAGCCCTCCAGGTTATGGCAAATGGGCTGAGGGGCGGAGTCAGAGTCTGAGCTTTTGTTTTTACTATAGTCTGACCCTCCAACAGTCTGAGGGACAGTGAACTGGCCCCCTATTTAAAAAGTTTGAGCACCACTGTTAATAGGCTATTATTGATCCTACATTGCTTTGGAGAAGGGAGGAGTGCATCTAGTGTTTTGTTCCTAACAACTGGTCTAGAGCCCCCTACTGGATAGGGGGAAATGAATGACACTTATTATGTAACAGAGCCTGGGAAAGATAGCTTTCTGATGTCTAAATGTCAAAACAATTAAATACCATCTGAGACAACTTAAGACCTCCATCTTCAATATCTGAAGGGTTGTCACATGGTAGATTTTTTTCTCAATATACACCAAGGGCAGAATTAGCATCACTTAAGGGAAAGTTACAAAGAGGAAGATTTCAGTCCAAGTGAAGGAAAATGTTTGAATTATCAAAAGATCAGGGTTCTAATCCTAACTCAGCTACTAGCTAATGCTCTAATCTTATACAAGTCACTTTTCCTTCATGAAACTCAGTTTCCTTATCAATAAAAATGAATTGTTTTATTTCTAAAATTCTTTGGTTCAGTGAAATTCTGCAAATATTTTACTGAACACTTATTATGTGCCAGGTACTGTGCTAGGCACCGAGGATGCAAAAGTGAAATAAAAAATATAATCCCTGTCTCAAGTTACTTATGAATTCTATGATTTTAAGTAGAGCCAGCCAATCATAGAGCAGTCTGCCTTGATAAGTAGTGAAAATTTCCTCTCTGAAAGTATTCAAAGAAAAGTGAATGGCCACTTGTCAGGATTCTGTGGATGGTAGTTGGACTAGTTGGACATTGGGCTTGTTCCATCTCTGCATCTCAGTTTCCAGGATTGGAAAAGATGATTTCTATTCCAGTTCTGAAAGTCAATGGCTATGGAAGCTGTACTATTTGAGTGTGAGAAATGATGCATTTTATTCTTCTATCCTTCTATTTCTTAGAGAGGTGAAGTGACTGACTGCCTCATCCCATTTGATTTGTAATTGAAGGAAGAGGCAGAAATAGCTGAGGTCTGTTCTGGACACAGCATGATTTTCTTTTCTATCTACCATCGAATGACTTTCCATATCCCTAATAATAATCAGCATCTTAAATGAACCTTCCAGGAGTCATTCTTCTAAGGAGCTATCAGAAACTGCAGACTTCTGGGAGGGGGAGGAGAACAATGGATCAAAATAGCCAGGAGGCTCCAAAGTCATATGTGTCTACATAGTGCATATACCTGAATGTGTCTGCACTCAAAGCTCACACAGATAGAAGTATGCAAATGTATATGCATATATGTATAGATGTACAATCATCTGTGTGAAAAAGAGAGAGACGGGGGGAAGGGGAGAGAGAGAGAGAGAGAGAGAGAGAGAGAGAGAGAGAGAGAGAGAGAGACAGAGACAGAGACAGAGACAGAGACACAGAGAGAGATAGAGAGACAGAGAGAAAGAGAGACAGAGAGATACAGACATCCAGAGAAAGACAGAGGTAGAGAGAGGAAATAGAGGCAGAGAGACACAGATAGAAACAGAGAGGAAGAGAAAGACAGAGACAGAGAGAGACACACACAGAGAGAAAGGGATGGGGAAAGAGAAAGAGACAGAAAGGGGAGGAGATAGTTTTTGAGTTTGGATTTTTATTTTTTTCAATTACCAATTAATAAGCCCCAATTATTATCAACCAGCAGGAGAAGACCCTGAAAGGTGTATCCTAAGATAATTCTCCAAATTTATCACACTCTACGGATGGGTTTGTCTGTATAACAAAAGTGTTTATATAAAATCACAGAAAGATATTAAAGGATCTTACCATTTACAAAATTTTAGTACCTTATAATTATTAGTGGCAGGGCCAGGACTGAAACCTCTGTCTTCTGACTCCTGATTCAGTGCATTCCCATACTACCACATTGTTTCTTAGTTAACTCTTAAATTTAAGATGGAAAAGGGTTGATGATTATGGAATTGCAGGGATCTGTAGCCTAGGAAAACATCCAGGGCTCAGGGAGGACCTAGGTCACTTTCTTAGGCAAGACTGCCCTTATCTCTCCCAGGGAGGTGGAGAGCTCATGTGCTAAACTCATCTGTACCTCCTTCTCAAGGTGGTGGTTACCTGTCAGCTGGGCCCCCTGGCCTCACATAGGTGAGGACGAGTGGTCTGGATTTGTGCCAGTCTTCATGGGCTCCCCCTGAAACACAGGCCAAGACCATCCATGCGTGAAACCTTATCCATCTTCCTCCACCATACCCCCATGTTTTCTCCGTTTTCTCCCATTACCATTGGACCTCCCACACAGTCCAGGCCTGGACTAAGAGTGCTTATTCTTCTAAAAGCCCCATTGGGATCTCTGGAGTTGAGGCCCCATCATCCCCAACCCTGAGGGTCAGAAAGACCACTCGCCACCTAGTGGAAAGAGACAGAGTTAACCCAGAGCCCAGAACTCACCCAGATGCCAAGTTGTTGCTTACCTGGGGAGTGGAAGGTACTGACCTCTGAGTACAAAGCCAAAGCTGTTGCCTTCCTTATACAGGGAGACCTCGATGGTCTTTGGGATAATTCCTAAGCTGTTCTCAGGGGCTGTGGGAGAAACACAGAAGTATTCTTTTACTCTACTGACCTCTTCTTCTAAGGTCTACTGCCTTTGAAACAAATACCCTTTAAATCATGGTTAAATAGCAAAATCTTAAAAGTCAGAAGCAAGGTTAATCATAGTCCTTTCCCCTGCTTAGCAGAATGGTAATTAAGGCCTTAAGAAATGTAATTTCCTGTCCAGAGTTATAAATGAGCAAATGAGAATTTTGCTTAAATGTAGAGTTAACAAAAACAATTAGTTAAAGTAAAAAGCTATCAGATGGCATAAGCCATCTGTCCTGACTCTGTTCTCTCCACAGATTCAGGAGTCTCTGTCCTAGGGGAGAGGGCTGGCGATGTCTCCAAGTCTCTCACCCCTCCATGGATCAATAACATGGAAATCCCCATTCAAGGGGATTCTCCCTTGTATCTCAAGATATAAGATTTTGATCTCTTGATCCCCTCCCTTCATCCTGGCTCCAGATTACATTTTGTGATGCTCTTCCTAAACCCCAATGCTGCTGTGATCTTGGGAGTGACAGTTAGGACTCTTGGCAATCTTGGGGAAATCATCACACTTTCCTTATCCATAAAACTCCGGGGTTGGACTCAATGGTCTTCCTTCCATTCTAAATCTGTGAAAGGCATCATCCAAGGGCAGTATCTGAGAATTGATTTCATACTCTGCATTTTTCTGCTTCAGCCAATGCATGTTCATTATTTGTGTAGACAAGGGTAGAATCATCCCATAGGCATGTGCTCTCCCACCAAGTAAAACCTGGCTAGCTAATTTACTGTCTTGCTATCGGGATGAGAAGAGAAAGAATAAACTGGGGGTGATACAGAATTACAAGAAGGATGGAGGAGGCTACAGAACTGGCAGAAGGAAATAGAAATTTAGGACAAGATTGATGAGGGCACAGAACATGGAGACTGAGTAGTGATCGGAATGTTCTAGGAAGTTACTATAAGCCCAATAGGTGCTATCCATTGTTCTGCCGAGGGATAATGTTCTGACATGGAAAAGAATACATTTCCCCTTCATTTCTTCATATTAGATATAGCTGGTCTACCTAGAGGACTTTAGAGTGACTGACGTCAGCGTCTCTAGGAGTACAACTGAGATAGAAACACTGTTTCTACAACAGGAGTTTTATTTTGTTTCTGTTCCCGCAGAGGCTAGCCTGGAATACAGTAGCATTGGATGTTTCCTGATTGATTGTCTACATCTCAGGTCTTCTCAATCTCTTACATTACTGCTGGTTGATTAGCCAAAGGCAGGAGGTCTTTGTGGTTTCAGGGTATCTTCTATCTAGAAATAGGAGGAGACAGGTCAATAAACCCAGGAACAAAAGAACTATGCCCCTAGCAGAGGGAATGATTTTTATTAATGCACGATTCCATGAAGTAATAATAGCTAAAAATTTACCACATGCCAGGTATTGGACTAAGTGCTTTACAAATATTATCTCATTTAATCTTCACAACAATCCTGGGAGGTGGGTGCTGTTATCCCACTCTGCAAGAAGCAGGCAGAGTTTAAGTGATTTACTCAGGATCACACAGTCTTGTAAAAACAAGGATGAATTTGAACTTGCGTTTTCCTGAGTCCAAGTGCATTACTGCATCCACTGAGCTACATAGCTGTCCTTAACTATCTCAGACTTGTTTAGAACAGGGATGGGAGAAGAGATGAAGAGGGAAAGAATGCTGAGCCGGCATTATCTAGTCTATCAAGGAAGTTGGTGAGTTAATGTTTTGGTTGATGTATACCCAAATTGTAAACAGTGTGTCCAGGAAAAATAAAAGGTCCCTTGAGACCTTCACAAGGCCAAAATCTCCAAGGTGATAGGACAGTGATGCTGAGATTCTCCAGTGATTATCAGAGGGCACATTATCACAGAATGGCAGAACAGGTCCCTCATTCTCTCTTGTAAAGTCCTTTGAAGAGCCAATAAAGGGGCAGGGAGCTCAGGATCACCTAATCCCAGAGATTAGCTTCTTCCATAGAGGGAGTACATAAGGAGCCCTTGCTGGGGACAGGAGCCAACCTCCACTGCTCATCCAGAGTCTTGGATCTGCCATTTGCTCCAGCCTCATATGCTCCTCTTTCTGTTCTATCTGCCTGGCTTCCTTAATGGAAGCCTGCCCTGCTGCCTCCGATTTCTCTGAGTCTCTGAACATTGGTAACTTGCTCATCCTCCACAGCCCAGCTCAGAGGTCACCCCCTCATCAAACTTCCTTGATTGCCTCCTGCCCCAACTCTGAATCCAACCCCTGCTGGAAATCATCACTGCTTCATCTAAGTCAAATACTTTATACTCCTATGTATTTATGTGTCAGAGACAGGGTCTGAACTGGGGTCTTCCTGACCCCGCCTACTATCCATGTGCCTTTCTGCATTATACATGGTAGATGTTTAACAGAACCTTAGCATCATCATTCTAGAGCTGGAAAGGACCCAGTCCAACTCCCTCATTTTATAAATGAGGAAATGAGGGGGAAAGTCAAGTGAATGTCAAGCCTAATTGTCACATAGACAGCAAGTATTTCAGATAGTATCATAGATTTATACTTGGGAGTGATCACAAAGTCACCTAGGCTACATTTTATAGATGAGGAAACTGAGTTCTGGACCACTTAAGTGACTTATCTGCAATTGAGCCCAATTCTCTATTGATCAGTGGATACCTATGATTTAGCTCTGGTTTTGCCACTGCCCATATACCAAACTCTGGCAAATGCCCCAAAGCCAAGGGAGCTACCAGGAAGGCACCCACCAGCAGGGGGGAGCTCATACTCCACCTCCAGCACCACCCGCTCCCCGACATTCTTCAGCAGGCTGATGATTTCATCATGGCGCAGCTTTGTCAGGTGGATCCCATTCACGGATGTGATGTAATCCCCCACATTTAACTGGTCGCTTCTGGAAATAAAACATAACATTTGTATTACACAAAGCCTCTGATAAACAGGACCTCTGACAGAATGGCAATTCCATTTTAAGATGTGCAAAACACTCCATTCATGCTATCTTTTTTGATTCTTTTTGAGGTGGGGGCTATTTTTGGTTACTATTTTACAGATGAGGAAACTGAGGCTGGGATAAGTCAAGTGAATTGACCAGAGTCACACAGCTAGTTAGATTTTTAAGTCAGGATTTAGATTGTGCTGCCTCTCAGTGGAGATCATAAAGAAACTTAAGTGACCACTTGCCTTGTGTGTTATAGAAGGTTTTCTTGTTCACAGAGAAGGTAGAATAAGGGATCCTTTCAACTCTGAAATTCTTTGATTTTGCAAAACAACAGTGGAAGCTAAGGGTGCCCACCATTGTCTTCTCTGCATCATCAGGGAGTGATTGACCCATAGCAACTGGATAATTATAAGAGAGACAGAGAAGAGAGACAGTGACAGAGAGACACAGAGAGACAGAGTGATAGAGAGACAGAGACAAGAAATGAAAGATGAAAACAGAGAGGTAGAGAAATGGAGACAAAAACAGGGATAAGAAGCAAAGAATCGGGCAGCACCAAGGAGAGACAGAGAATGTTGGGATAAATGGTACAGTTAACCAAGGAGTAGAATTCCAGATGTGTTCATGATCTGTCAATCTCTTCCGCACTTGCTCTTACACTAAATATTTGTAGCTCTGCTAATTAGGTGGCAGTGCTAATTTGGTGTCCCACCTTTCTAAACTTCCTCACACTTCCACCTTCATGGCTATTATGAATTCTGGGTAAAACAGGATAGAGTGCTAAATGACATGGAGAGCCTGTTTGATTTAGTGGAAATGCCTTGGACTGGATCATTTTTTGATAGGTCTAGAATAATTAGATCACCAAAAACTTGGATTCTATTTCCAGCTCTGCCATGAACTCTCTGTGTGGGGGTCAAGTCATTCCCTTCTTCTAATTCTGTTTCTTCTTCTGTAAAATGGGCAATTTTTTACAATTGGACCAACCACATGATTTTTAAAGTCACATCCAGCTTGAACATTTGAAGATTCTAGGTTGAGTTTAGTGTCTCGAGAGTTTGCACTGATGGCAAACACTCTTGGGAAGTTGGAAAAATTGAAGTCATCCAGATACAAAGTAATTAAACTCAAACAATGGAATGACAGGGTCTTTTACTTTGGTGAATTATCTTCTAGTTTACAAAGCACTTTTAGGAACACAAAGATCACAGAAAAGAAGTCACCTAGAACACTTTTCTTTTGGTTCCACTGTGTGCTTGCACATCTCTAGTGAAAAAATGTCCAGCATCGATATATGAAGATCATCTGTTTCATTGCTAAACAATTCTTATAGTTCAGAAGCTTTTCTTTATGCTGAAATGTGTCTGGCTGAAAACCTTCCTTTGTAAATAAGTTCCAGTTCTAGGGCTCCACAGATAATGTCTGCTCTTTCTGTCACAAGACAGCTTTTTAGATAGATAATCGTGTCACCATACTAATTTTTCTCAGATTGCTCTTCTCTTAAAACTATGGGAAAAATCAGGGCAACAGAAGAGCTGTGGGCAAGAGTCTGGGGCATACCAGGTAGCTCCTGGAGTCTAGGAGAAGAAAGCAGAAATGAGATATTTTCACTGTTTTGCTTAAGATTAACAGGCAAAGTTAAAGAATATGCTTAAATTAGTGACAAAGAGAATGGAGAGCTATCCTAGAAGGCAGGATAGGGTTCCAGTTTGGCCAATGATTCATTCACTGTCTTTCTTTCTGCTTGTATTATATTCCAAAGGTTTGGCAGAGGGCCTGGCACATAGTAAGCACTAAATAAATGCTTGTTGACTTGACTGAGAATTTGAAGGACAAGTGCTTTCACAAGTTGTGCCTTAATTTTCCCATCATAAAAATAATTTATTCCATCTGTCTATCTGTTCCTCATTCCCTCCCTCCCTCCCCTCTCTTCCCTCCTTCTTTCTCTCCCTCTCTTCCCCTCTCTTTTCTTTTCTCTCTCATCTACCTTTCTTTGCCTCTCTGTCTCTGGCTCTCTTCTATTTCTCTCAATCTCTCTGTCTCTGTCTCTGCCTCTGTCTCTCCTCATACACACATTCATATACAACACATATACACATACACATACCTCCTTTTCTCTCCTTTCTATCTCTTTCCCTCTCTGCTTTTTTCCTACTCCAGATCTCTCTAAGGAGACAATTATAAGTCAGTTAATTTACTTTTATCCATCTCAGATTTTTCTATTCTCAAAAAGGGAATGATAATTGCACTTCCCTGATAGACCTGTGGGGATCAAAAGAGATACCATATGAAAAGTGTTTTGCAAGCCTTAAATAAATGCTAGCCATTAATTTTCTATCTCTCTTCCTCAGGAAAAGTAGTAAAGTGTAGTGAAAAACTACAGTCAAGAGCTTGGATTATAATCTGGGAACTGCCATTAATTCATAGTGACTTTGGACAAGGCATGGCCCTTCCCTGGGTCTCAATTTTGTAATCCGGAAAAGAATGGGGTCAACCTAAATGATCTTTAAGATCCCTTTTGGATATCTTGTGCTAGATTTCTTCCAGCTCTGACATCCCATATCCAAAGACACATTTCACCTCTAACATTCTATGTTCTATACCAATTCCATGCCCCATGCTCCCTCTAGCTTAGAACGTTCTATGCTCTAAGGTCCCTTTCTATCCTAGCATTTAATGCTTAAAGACTTCTCCCAGCTCTGACTCTTCTATGTTCTCAGGTCCTATCTAGTTCTGATATTCTGTGATGTGGTAAATGATATTTTGTCAGAGATCTAATCCCTCCTCTACTTGTCTTTTCTTTCCTCCCTCTTTTCTCCTCCCCCCTCCCCTGATCATGACCCACAGCAGATAGACCCTCTTACCTGGCCGCTAGTCCGCCAGGCCTCAGGTTGGAAACTCTGGGCTTCCCATCTTTATCAGTACCACCAGAGATAGTTAGTCCTAAAGTGCTCCCCTCCTTCTTGATTAGCTCCACAATGGTTACTCCTCGGAACTCCTCTAGAAACAAAGAGGAAAGAAAATTTGGGTTTGTAATTGGAACAAATCCACTGATTAGAAAAGTTCACCAGCAGACAGATATAGATTCTGAACTGGAAAAGACCAGAGGGACTGACCAATGGGGATAAATTATGGCCTTGTGTGAAATAAACAGAGAGGAAATGCAGCCAAGGAGAACGGGAGAGAGAAGAGATTCAATTTGCCAAACTCTCATGAAATGCCCTCTCTGTACAGGATCAGACTGCTAGGATTATAAAGACAAAAACACAATATTCCTGTTCTCAAGGAACTGATATTCTACCAAACAATAGGGAAGTAAAGATTATGGTATTTAAGTAAGAGGAAAGGACTCCTACCTTGCTCATCCTAAGCATTCAGAACCTCTTGGAAAAAATCAAAAGAAGTATCACATGAATGAATTCTCACTGTTCAATATCAACAGCAGCATTGTGTATATGGCAGCAAGAAAAGAAGGACCAAATATATTCAAGCAGAAATATTCTCATGCCATTGATCAAAAGTGATATAAGAAGGAGGTGACAAGGGCTAAAGGCCTCAGGGAACTTGGGAGAAAGCTCCTACCTTTCTTTAGATTTCTTTTGGAATCCTGACAAAAGTCACTCCTTTCTCAGGGCTACATTTATTTCCTGTCCTCAAAGTGGTTCTGGGATAAACATCATTCTGACATAGGAATTCAGGCATTTGTGACATGATTATAATAATATTGTAATGATAATGGTCTGTTTTTGCATACTTCTTCAATATTTTCCAAATGCTTTCTAATACATTAGAAATCCTCCTATCTGAGTTACTGGAATGGCCTCCTAAGCTGGTCCCCCTGCTTCCTCCAGTTTCTCCATTTTCTAGCCTATCCCTCACCACCTGCTACCAAATAATTCAATTCAGTCAATATTTATTAAGTGATCTGACATCCAAGGACTTTTATGAGCTGAACCCATCTTATCTTTCCAATCTCATAGCCTTTAATTTCCTAACATGAATCCCGTGTCCTTTGATCCAAGGTGGTCTCTGTCATATCTCACACACACACTCATTGACCATTTCTACTTGCACCTTTATTTGTACAGCTAGTGGAGAAAGCCTGGCTTTGCATTTAAAAGGTCTTGGCTTACATCCCAGATCTGCTACTTACTATTTCTGTGAACATGATCAGATTGCTTAGCCTCCTGGGGGCCTCAGTTTCCTCCTCTGTAAAACAGGGAAAGGTTGTGTTCAATGACCTCTAACATCCTTTATTCTAAATCATATGGTCTTCCTACTACCCAATGGAATATTCTTCCTCTCCTATTTAAATCTTATTATACAAGACACAACTTAGCCTCACCTCTTCCATGAAGATTTCCTTTGTTATATTAACTCTCATTGATCTCTCTCTTAAAATTCCTCCTTTTCCATTCCAAATGGGCATCCCATATCCTACGATTGATTATACCAAGCCCGTAACCATTTCCTGGTTGCTGCCTGTGCATTGATCCTGTCTTTCAAACAGATGCTCAGTGAATTATATCTTCCTCAGTATAGAAAAGAGTAGATAATCAATAAATGCTTACAATTTGATGCCTTGTGTTATCAGAGTGATGTAGTGCAAAGAACATTGGATTTTTGAGTTTGAGCATCTCAGTCTGAATTCTAGCTCTTCTTATGACTTTGGCCATGTCACTTGACTCATAGGGGCTTCAGTTTCTTCAATATAAAATGAGGAGATTAGACTAGATGATCTCTAAGGCTTCTTACAGCTAGAAAAGCTATGACTCAGGATTCAAACCAGATGCTTTGACTCAAAACCCTGTACACTTTCCACAGTAGGCCAGCATTTCCCATAATAGAAAAAGGAATCAAGCTCTATGCAGATGAATCCCAAATCTATATATCTTACCTTAATCTCTCTCCTGAACTCAAATATTATAAAACCAATTGTCAGGTAGACATTTCATTCAGGCATCTCAAACACACTTTGTCTAAAACAGAACTAATAGTGGTCCCATAACCTATTCTTCTTCCACATTTTCTCATTT
The DNA here is from genome assembly GCF_048593235.1 of Sminthopsis crassicaudata. Lineage (NCBI taxonomy): Eukaryota > Metazoa > Chordata > Mammalia > Dasyuromorphia > Dasyuridae > Sminthopsis > Sminthopsis crassicaudata. The sequence continues at coordinate 700,630,768 of NC_133617.1, forward strand.
CTATTAAATGCAATAGCATCCTTCCAGTTACCCAACTTTACAACACTAGAATCATCATCTCAATCTCCATATCCTCCAGTATTGTCATTTCTTTATTTTTAAAATAATTTTATTTGTATTAATCAGCTAAGATGGTTCTTCTAACCCTCCCACCTCAATTCCCCTCGCCCAATTGAGAACCCAAAAACTAAAACTCATTATATACATATATAGCAAATCAAAACAAATATCACATTGGTCATGATAAAAAAACTTAATAATAACCTATCTCATTCTGTACTCTTATTCTTTTATTACTTTATCAGGGTATAGGGTAGAATATTTCATTAGTCCTCTGTAATCCTGATTGGTTATTACCCTAATAAAGATCAGCACAATAGTATTCCATCTCATTTATATACCATAAGCTGTTCATCCCTTGTCCAATTTATGGGCATCCCCTTAGAATCCCATTCTTTGACACTTCAAAAAGAGCTATAAATATCTTTAAAGTCTGTTTTACTTAGCATTAATCCTTGCCTCAATTTATCCTTCTAATTCCCCTCCCTCCTTCTTCCTTTTTCATCCTATTTACTTGTGGAATAAAATATGTTTCCATACCTAACATTTTGTGTGTCTATTTCCTTCTTCTGAGCAGTTCAGAAGTGTCAGTAGCAGCCCTGATCTCCTTCTCCTTCTTTGTTTAAATGTCTACTTGTGTACCTTGATTATAGAAGATAGTTTCCCCTAATTATCCTTCTAGCTCCCTCTCCAGTGTGTTTTTTCTTCCTCTCCCTTTCTTTTCTTTTCTTAAAGTCAAGACAGAGTAGAACCACCTCTAGACTTTGTCTAATAGAACTTCTGTTCATCCTGATGTTAATAGGGATCAGAGATGACACATTTATTAACTCCCCTCTGAATATAAACAGTTTGTTCTCATTTAATTCTTTGGCATTGTTCATTTATATTTACCTTTTTATGTTTCTCTTTACTCCTCTTTACAGTTTGTTCTTATTTAATTCTTTGGCATTGTTCATTTATATTTACCTTTTTATGTTATTCTTTACTCTCTTTACTCTCTGTGTTTGAACTTCAAAATTTCTTGGCAGCTCTGGTCTTTTCATCAGGAATACTTGAATGTTCTCTATTCCATTAAAGGTCTATCTTTCATACTATCATACTCAGATTTGCTAGGCAAATTATTTGAAGCTGTAAGTCCTGTGCCCTCTGGAATATTATATTCCAAGCTTTCCACTCCTTTTTGGTGAAGGTTGCTAAATTGTGTGTGATCCTGATCATGGTTTCTTGCTATTTGAATTCTTTCTGGTAGCTTGCAGTATTTTTACTTTGATCTGGAAACTCTGTTTTGACTCTGATGTACTTGAGAATTTTTATTTTGAGGTTTCTTTTAGCAGATGATCAGTCTGTTTCTATTTACCCCTCTGGTTTTAAGAGATCTAAGCACTTTAAGGTTTTTTAAAAAATGACATGTAGCTTCTATGTTTTCAGCTCTGCACCTGAAATCTGAGCCATACCTCTGTTATTGTTGCTGCTGTTACTGGCTTCTAAACTGTCTCATTTCTCCATACACAACCCAGGGCCTCCCTATAAGGAAGTCGCTGTGTAAAGATCTCCTGGCTCCTCCCTGTATCTGTGACCTGAAGAGGATAGAAAGCAACAAAGCTTCCAGATTGCATCTATTGAAGAGCTTTCATATGGATCTGGGACCTCCTCTCTGTCTGTTTCCCTATGCTAATCTTGGTTGGACAAAAGACTTACAATGACTGTTTTTAGGATTTTTCTGTCAGAATTTAGTCTGTGTATTTTCTAGACCAGCTTAGATGAGTTTGTAGATGGGAACTAACTTTCATTCTACCATCTTGGTTCTCAGTCTTACTTCCACAATCTATCTCACATCTTTTCCTTTCTGCTCATAACCACTACCCTGGTTCAAGCTCATAGTCTCTCACCTGTATTATTGCACTGGCCTCCTAATTATCCTTGCTATCTCTAGTCTCTCTTTTCCATTACATCTTCCCTATGGCTACGAAGTTGTCTTTTCTAAGACACAAATCTGATTATGTCAGTCTCTTACTCAAACATTTTTAGGAGCTCCATTAAATAATAATAGAATATACTCAGTCTGGTATTTAGAGCCCTCCACAATTTGGCGTCTCCCCATATCTTTCCAGTCTTATAGTACTTTCTTTCAGTTACTTCCTATTCCTTGGACATCTTTATTCTTTCAATTTTTGTCTTTCTTTATATTTTCACTGCTCAGCACAGTACCTGTCATACAGCAAATAATTAATAAGTGCTTATTAACCAATTGTCTGGCAATGATTTTACACAAGTGCTCTTCCATGTCTGAAATGCACTCTTTTCTCACCTCCACTTCCTATGGCACCTTACTTTCTTCTAAAGCTCAATTCATGGATTACTTCCTAAGAAGATTTTTGCCAAATTCCCCCTAATTTTTATCACTCATTCCTTTTTGAAATCACCTTGAATTTAGGTCTTAAGATCACAGATCTTAGAACTAGAAGGGACCTTAGTCCAGGCCCATCCACTTACAGGGGAGGAAATTTAAGTCCTGAAAGGCTGACTTTATCAGGATCACATAGATCACAAATAGCAGAATTGGAATTTGAACTTGCACAAAATCTGTATTTCATCATTTATGTAGATGTTGAATCCTTATGTTTTACCGTGCCCCAGTAGAATGCAAGTTCCCTGAAGACAGAGGCTGGGTTGGTTGGTTAGTTTCCCTAGCGCAGTGATTTGCAGGCACTAGGTGCTAAATAAATGTTTGTTGACTTGAAATTGAATTAAGGCAGACTCCAGTGAAATAAAGTGTGCAGATGCAAGCAAGCAGTTTGAAGCCCATCCAGCTATACTGAGGTCTCTGGCAGCCAAGACCATTAGTCTAATTTGCCTTGAGTAGTAAATTCACTTACAAAGAAAACGAGCTGTCACCTTATGCTAAAGGCAGAATTACCTGGTGTCAGAGCCAAAGGATGGAAGACATTGATTTTGGCCCTCAGCAGAGCATTTCCCAGAGAGGAAAGGGTCACCTGCCAGAGAGCTAAATCTTTCCTGTCTCCAAGCAAACGGTCAGCAGTTTGTACCATTGCTGGGGAAGGGGTGGGCATACTGGGCTCCAAGAATTGTCTACCCTGGCACTTTTCAGAGTTCTCAGCTGAGCCCCATCCTTGTCAGAGACTGCAGAAAGCCTGTTCAGTAAGATCTTGGCCTCCATCTTCCAAGTTCAAAGCTTAAGATTTACGTGTGTGTGGGGGGGTACACACTCCCAATTCCTATCCTATACTCCATATAGGCTATAAGGAATTTACCCTGGGTCACATGTATTAATGACCACAATGATTTCACAGGACACTAACTCTTGGCCATATATATTCTCCATGTGTACATTCTTGCAACCAAATGCCCTTCCATACAAAGCCCCCACAGGTATGTTTCTCTTTGGGTGTCCCTATCTGTTTCCATTTTTCCCTCTGATACTATGTGTATTTATAAGATAATGACCTCAAAGTTTATGAAGCACATTATTTTTTTTGGGGGGTGCTACTTTTCTCACTCTGTCATTTCATAAAGTGTTTTTGATTTGAACTAACTGTGTCTTTAAGCTGACTATTAAGGGTAAACACATTGGTGGGGGCTCATTATCTGGAATGTTTAGATGAAATGAACCCGAGGTGTACTTTGAAGTTAGGGGTAGTTATCCACTAAGGTTCCTAACCTACAAAATGGACTTCTAATTCTTGATTCAAGGAACTAAGTCTCCAAACCTCTTTTTCCTCCTGAGGCAATTGGGGTTAAGTGACTTGCCCAGGGTCACACAGCCAGAAGTGGTAAGTGTCTGAGATCAAATCAGGTCCTCCTGACTTCAGGGCCGGTGTTCTGTCTACTTACTGCACCACCTAGCTACCCCTTGGTCTGCAAATCTCAACTCTCATTTCTATTATTTACTATGTTTGTGATCTTGGAAAAGTCATTTAACTTCTCTATTTCCCTCTCTAAAATGAGGAGACTAAAAAGTGGCTTCTAGCTCTAAACTCCATGATCTTGGCTCCCTGTAACCCGCTTGTCTACCTGTACTGGTGAGCTCAGATTATCTGTTCCTTTCTGCCTTACTCCAGCACTTATATTGAAACTTAAGAATGGATCTCCTAGAAGTTATTAACAAGGGGCCTCTAGTCCAGTTCTAGTTTTGTCATAGCTTGAAGGTGACCCAGGGTTCTCAAAGAGGTGTACACCCAAACAAAGACAGGTTAATGTCCAAGTGTGGAACTATGCACATATTTATACAATTGCAATCACACAAATTCACAGCCCTCTATAATTATACCCACATACTGATATACACAGAAACATACAAATAAAGAGAGGTACATACATGCTCTCTTTCCCAAGTCTCCTGGATGCCTTTTTTGTCTTTGCTCTTATAATATGAGTGAGGACTCAATGGATATGGCCAAAACCATGGAAAGGGGTCCACTTTCCTGTCCTTCCCTGACCCACCCATGATACACAGCAGCTCCTGGTTTCCCTGTTGACATTTCAACAGGGAAGTTCATAGCCCTCACCTAGTGGTTCTGACACATTGCCAAGTTCATGAGCTATGTGAAAATAAATAAATATAAACAAATACAAATCTAAAATGCAAAAATCTAGTCTTGGCCTTATGCCAGAGTGTGACCATGCTTGTGGCTGGCCTAAAAAGCCCAATCACCAAGTGGCAGTGCCAATCACCAAAATTGCTGACTGTTTAGACCAGTTGGTTTCTTTCTGGGGAGGTTAGCAGGCCCTCAGTGGGGCTTCACTTCAGGCCTCAATGAGCATTTACAAAGAAACCTCCTCTGGCCTGGGAAGGGGGGGATGCAACCTTGGGACTACTTAAAAACCTTGAAAAGGAAAGGATTGGGACTCTTACCCTGGAGAAAGTACACTGTACCTGGAGGTCAAATCCATTATCTTGTGAATTCCTCTTTATTTATTTAGGCAATGATTCTTGGGCTAAGAACTCCAAGGCCTGTGCTCAACTAAAAACACTTGCCTAATTTGTAATGATCTGTATTCAAGGAGGTCAACTCACTGGCTTTCAAATCCATTATTTGTTTCCTGCATAATTCAATCAACAAATAGTTACTCATGATGAATGTTGGAGGGGATGTGGGAAAACTGGGACACTGATGCATTGTTGGTGGAGTTGTGAATGGATCCAACCATTCTGGAGAACAATTTGGAAGTACACTCAAAAAGTTATCAAACTGTGCTCTTTGATCAAGCAATGTTACTACTGGGCTTATGTCCCAAAGTGATCTTAAAGAAGGGAAAAGTATTTATATATGTAAAAATGTTTGTGTCAGCCCTTTTTGTAGTGGTCAGAAACTGAGTGGATGCCCATCAATTGGAGGATGGCTGAATAAGTTGTGGTATATGAATATTATAGAATATTATTGTTCTGTAAGAAATAACCAGCAGGATGATTTTAGAAAGGCCTGGAGAGATTTACATGAACTGCTGCTGAATGAAATGAGCAGGACCAGGAGATCATTATACACTTCAACAACAATATTATATGATGATCAATTCTTTTTTTTTTTATTATATATATATATATATTTTATAATATTATCCCTTGTATTCATTTTTCCAAATTACCCCCCCTCCCTCTATTCCCTCCCCCTGACGACAGGCAATACCATACATTTTACATGTGTTACAATATAGTCTAGGTACAATACATGTGTGCGAATATCATTTTCTTGTTGCACAATAAACATTAGAATCCGAAGGTACATGCAACCTGGGCAGACAGATATTAGTGCTAACAATTTTCATTCCCCTCCCAGTGTTTCTTCTCTGGGTGTAGTTACCTCTGTCCATCATTGATCAACTGGAAGTGAGTTGGATCTTCTTTATGTTGAAGATTTCCACTTCCATCAGAATACATCCTCATACAGTATTGTTGTTGAAGTGTACAGTGATCTTCTGGTTCTGCTCATTTCACTCAGCATCAGTTGATTTAAGTCTCTCCAGGCCTCTCTATATTCCTCCTGCTGGTCATTTCTTACCGAGCAATAATATTCCATAACCTTCATATACCACAATTTACCCAACCATTCTCCAACTGATGGACATCCATTCATCTTCCAGTTTCTAGCTACAACAAAAAGAGCTGCCACAAACATTTTGGCACATATATGTCTCTTTCCGCTCTTTAGTATTTCTTTGGGATATAATCCCAGTAGTAGCACTGCTGGGTCAAAGGGTATGCACAGTTTGATAACTTTTTGGGCATAATTCCAGATTGCTCTCCAGAATGGCTGGATTCTTTCACAACTCCACCAGCAATGTATTAGTGTCCCAATTTCCCCACATCCCCTCCAACATTTGTCATTATTTGTTCCTGTTATCTTAGCCAATCTGACAGGTGTGTAGTGGTATCTCAGAGTGGTCTTAATTTGCATTTCTCTGATCAGTAGTGATTTGGAACACTCTTTCATGTGAGTGGATATAGTTTCAATTTCTTCCTCTGAGAATTGTCTGTTCATATCCTTTGACCATTTATCAATTGGAGAATGGTTCGGTTTCTTATAAATTATGGTCAGTTCTCTATATATTTTGGAAATGAGACCTTTGTCAGAACCTTTGTTTTTAATGATGATCAATTCTGATGGAAGTGGCCATCTTCAATAATGAGATGAACCAAATCAGTTCCAATTGTTCAGTAATGAACAGAACCAACTACACCCAGCATAAGAACACTGGGAAATGAGTGTGGACTACAACATAGCATTTACACTCTTTCTGTTATCGTTCGCTTGCATTTATGTTTTTCTTCCCAGGTTATTTTTACTTTCTTTCTAAATCCATTTTTTCTTGTGCAACAAGATAACTGTATACATATGTACACATATGTTGTATTTAACATGTACTTTAACATATTTAACATGTATGAGATTGTCTGCCACTAGGGGAGGGGATGGAGGAAAGGAAGGGTAAAGTAGGAACAGAAGTTTTTGCAAGGGTCAATGTTGAAAAATTACCCATGCATATGTTTCGTCAATAAAAAGCTATAATAAAAAACCAGTTATTCAACACATCTAAAAGTTAAGTTCAATGAGGATGAAATGGGGTGCAGAGAATGATGCTGAAAGCCTGTTCTCCAGGATGCCTCAAGTGATGGAGGCAGAAAAGGCCCAGAATAGTGTCATAGACACAAAAGAAGCAAGTAACAAGTTAAAGACAGAAGTCATAAGGCTAAACAGGAGTCACTGCCCAGTGAATACTAGAGATAGTAAGTAATAGGAGGTAATAGAAGGACATGAGTGAGGAAGACTCTTGGAATGGGTTGGGGCAATTGAATAAACTGAATTTAGTATATATTCCCACAAGTACAACCATCTTCACACATTATTAACACATATTTACAATTAATACATTATACTAGACTGACTGGAGTTAGAATATCTGAGTTTTGACATGTACTAACTGTAATGATGAGCAAATCACTTAACCTTTCTACAACTCAGTTTCCTCATCTGTAAAAACAAAGAAAAAAATTGTATTTCTTACTTTACAGTGTTATTGTGAGGATTAAATTAAATAATGGATGGAAAGTGTTGTATAAATCTTAAGACATTACAAAAAATAGTACATAAAAGGTAATTACAGAAAATGTTACATTTTATCATGATAAAGAACAATACCACTTCAGTGATCTGATATTGGAATGAGGACTTCACTTGTTCAAAAAGTACCTTTTTCCAAGTAACTAAAGAGGCTGCTATTTTAACCATTTCGGATGAAATTATTTGGAAAATTTATTGTACATTATCCAACTGCTATTCTGGGTAAAGATTTCATCACCAATTGACTTGCTAAAACTAGAGATTCTAGAGTAAGCCATGGAAAAATATAGCATTATAGACATAGGAAACAGCCTGTCCAAAGATATGAAGTATGCCTAGTTTAGAAATAAGTAGGCAAATTTAACTGAAGTATAGAGTGAGGAGGAAAGTGATACACAATAAGCCTAGAAAGGTGGGTTGGAACTAGATTGTAAAGGGTTCTTAAATACTGAAATGAAGAGTTTTTACTTTAATCTAGAGAGAATGGGAAGTCACTGATGCTTCTTGAGTGAGGCAAAAAATAGACTTTAGGAAGATGATTTTGGCAGTTATGTAGAATTTTTATTGTGGGGGGACAGCTAGGTGATGCTGCAAGTGGATAGAGTGCCAATCCTGGAATTAGGAAAACTCCTCTTTCTGAGTTAAAATCTGGTCTCAGATACTCACTAGCTGTATGACCCTGGACAAATCACTTAACCTTGTCTTCCTTGGTCTTCTCATATGCAAAATGAGTAGGAGAAAGAAATGGCAAACCACCCTAGTATCTTTACCAAGAAAATCTCAAACGAGGTCATGAAAAATCAGATATGATTAAAAAAGTGACTGAACCACAAAATAATTTTTATTGGAGAACAGGAGACTAGAAATTTGAGTCTAATTAATTAATAGGGTATTACAATAGCCCAGGTGAAAGCTGAACTGAGAGGGTGATGATATGAGTGGAAAAGAAGAGATAGGTGGAAAGATATGCTTTTGAGGTAGAACTGACAGGATTTGGAAACTGGACGTGGGAGGGTGAAGGGGAAAAAGAACTTAGGATGACTTTCAGGCTGCAAACATAGGTGACTAGATTATAGGGATCTCCATAAAAATGGAGCAGTTTGAAGGAAGGATGAGTTTAGCAGAGACCGTTTGGTTCCATTTGGGACATCCAGTATGGCAGGCAGTAATGCTGCACATAACCTCCTCATCTGCTCCTTTTTTATTCCCCATCAACCTTTAACTATGTTCAACCTGAGAATTCTCTCTGGGAAGTTCTCACCATCTTGTTCCTCTTTTTGGCTCTGAGCTTCCAAGCATCACCGACAAAAATCATTCTATAACACTGATTTCACTTACCACAAATCCATGCTATCCAACTCCCAACAGACAATTGCTATCCTTCTTTATTAACTCCCTATCCCATTCCCTATGACTGTTTCAACCCTTTTATCCTTTTATTATCTTTTTTCATCCAAGGTTTAACCTTTTGTCCTATCTCCTGAACACATACACAAACACACATTTCCCATATGTGCAGCAGGTAACTTAGCCATGAACTCACTGACTATCCCTCCTCCAACATATCTCTTTCCTGGACCCTTCCCAGATTCTTTTTCCACCGTGGTGTAATGGAAAGGACACTAATAAATGCCCAGTAATGCTTGATGTATTCAGACAAGAGCTCCATCTCTCCATCACTCCCATATTTCTATGCTATCTCTTCCTCCACTGGGGCAACTCAGTGGTTCAGCAAATGAAGCACTAGCCATTATTGGCTGTGTCATCCTGGGCAAGTCATTAAGCTTCTGTTTGCTTTAATTCTCTGGAGAAGAAAAAGGCAAACCACTTCACCATCTTTGCTAAAAAAACTTCATGGACAGTGCTGACATACTATAATTATGGGGTCATGAAGTGTTGGACACAATTTAATGACTCAACTACCACCACCACCACTACTTCCCTTGCCAACTCTATTAGACACCATAGGTAGATAGGTGGAAAATTATCTTCTAGGTCCTACTCTGAGACTCTCAGAAGCTGTCTTACAGGTGCTGAATTGGCATGGAGGTCTTTCTTTCATCTTTTTTTCTTTGGTCTCCCCAAATGAGCCAAAGACTGTCATTAATGAATTCAATGGTGTGGGATCAGCTGTTAGAAATGAAATCTGGATTGGTTGTCTTTCCTTGGTGTTTTGTCCTATTCTGTCCTCTCCTGTCCCCACTCTTCTCAACAAACCAGTTGTTTATATCAGAAATGCCACCTTCATGGCTCTCCCATATCCCTGCCTCATGAAGTACCTCCCGTTCATCAAGTCCAAGTTCAAATATTACCTCTTCCAAGAAACCCCACCTGGTCCCCCAAGCTATAAGGCAGGCTTATTTTCTTCAGTATTTCATGCTAGGCATCCTGGTCTAGACCTGTGATTCCATCTGTATAGGTAACTCTTGCTCTGGAAATACCCTCATGTAGATATGAGCAACTCTTATGAAATGTAGGAAGTTGTTTGGGAACACTAAGATATTAAGTGACCTAGTCAGGGTCACATAACCAGTATTAGTCAGAGGCAAGACTTGAATCTAGGTCTTCCTGTCTAGGAGGCTGGTTTTCCATCCACCATGCTACACTGTTTCTTCTATGACTCTTAATGTTTCATGTATATATATATATATATATATATATATATATATATATATATATATATATATATATATATACACACATATATGCATAGCCATGGTTTTATATACATATGTATATGTATTTGTATCTATGTATCTATGTATGTATGTATCTATCATAGGTATCTATGTATATATATTCACACACACACATATATATATATGTATGAAATAATTATATTATATATCTATGTGCATCACCAATATTTGTGTACAAAAGGACAGCTATGTGGTCTTACTGATAGATTATTGGATTGGACTGTTTGGTAGCTTTGTGATTCTCAGCTAGTCCTTTAACTTCTCAGCTTTAGTTGGCTTCTCTTTAAAATGGATATAACAATAGCACTTCATAAAGTTGTTGTGAGAATCGGATGAGATCATTTTAACTTCACAAACCTTAAATATCTTTCTCTCTTTGTGAGTTATTATGATTATCTCTCATCCCCCTTTTAAAAGCTAGGAATAGAAAACTAGGCTTGAAATCAGGAAGAGCTGAGTTCAAATCCAGCCTCAGACACTACCTGGGTGACCCTGGTCAAGCTCACTTAAAATGTTTGCCTCAGTTTCCTCAATTGTATAATGGGGATATATAATAACACCTATCTCCCATGTCAAGACACTAGATTTGTGAAGTGTTTGGCAAGTATTCAGTAATTGTGCCATTTTTTCATCTTTGCACCCCTAGCATCCAATGTACAAGTTTTTACATAGTAGCCATTTAACAAAAACCTGTCCGGTTGAAGTAGAATTAAACCATGATTAAAAAACCACTATATTAGGGTAGGAGTCCAACAAGGACAGATAGAAAGTAGGAATAGCATGAAAATTATTCCTTATGTCCTGTACTTTATTTTCCAGCCAGGCTAATCTCAGTGACTTCAGTTCCATCTCTTCAGCCTGGCTGGTCATGTTCTCATCACACTGTTATTGACAGGAAGTAAGAGTTCAGTGGTGAGGTTACCAGATTTGGAAGCAGAGGGCCTGATTTCATACCTAGGCTCTGCTCCTCACTCCCAAAATGCCCTGGGGCAAAATATTGAACTTTGTGGGCTTTAGAATCATCAAGTATAAAATGAAGAGATTGCCTTGGCTGACCTGGAAGGTCTCTCCAATGGTTCCTCCAATAAGAAAGGTGAGCTCCATTTCAAAATCACCTTTTCTGTGCTTTTGATCTTATTTAGTTTTGACCCATCTTTCATCTTCACCTTTTGCAAACTCCCTGACTATTAACTGTTAGGGTGCTATAAACTCTAATTACAAAGTCCTCAGGCCCAAATCTATGTTAAAAAAAAGTTTAGCAAATATGGCCAAGTAAATGTTTTTTTTTTCTTTTTTTTTCTTTTTTTGCTGATCTAGTGACATTGAATCACCATTGCTCGAATCTATGGTGTTCTCGGTTCCCCAAACCTCAGGCAGCTTGGCAGCAGCCCAGTACATAAGATCTCCACAGGAACACCCCAGTTCATCTATACAGTCAGTCAATAAACATTTATGAAGTGCTACCATGTGTGCTAAGCGCCGGGGATTCAAAGAAAGGCAGAAGTTGGACCCTGCCCTGAAGGAGTTCACAGTCTAATGAGAAACAACATGCAAATAATTATGTACAAACAAGCCATATACAGGGTAACTAGGAAATAATCCACAGAAGGAAGACACTGGAAAGAGAGATTGGGAAAGGCTTCCTATAAAAGGCAGGATTGAAGGAAGAGGTAAGGAGGAGGAGGGAGAGCATTCCAGGACTGGGGGACAATTGATGAGAACATAGAGACAAAGGCTCCAGCAAAGACAAGTCTCACTATCTCATTGTTCTTCCTAGGTCATTGGTTCTACAATTGCCACACTGTGAACCAAACTCTATCTACCATTACTGAGAGGGTCTGATTCTGCTCTTATCTACTGCTCACAAGCAGTCTCAGAACGGGGCAAAGGTTGATGCAACACTCATGGAGAGTTAGGATGATCGCTGCCTTCCCAGCCCCACAGTTCTATTACTCTGCTTCCTCAGTGTAGTTATACTAGCCTGGCATTTTACCCACAGCTCTGCCTTGACAGTCAAAAGTGTGTAATTGCTCAGTCTTCATCCTACTCCATCTTAGACCATTCTTCTTGGGCCAACAAATTCTACAAAGGCTCACTGATGAAAGGAACGGAAGTAAACAGGATGAAGGGACTCATTACCTGGAATACTTTGCCTTCGGCAGACCAGGGCTGTGTCTGCGCCACCTGAATCTTTACTTCCCTTTGAATAAGGACCATCATCTATAAAAGAGAAAGAGGGAAAATGGGTTGAATACAACTTTCATTTCTAAATGGGCTCCCCTCTTCTTTTAAGAAATCATCTAGTCCCATATCCACGTGACCTCAGAATGCATTATTTCATGCCACAGTTTCGGTTTGGTCCTTGGAAGAGATGGGGGATTATAATGGATTTATTTCCCTCACACTTAATTCTCCTAGTGAGAGCCAAGTCTGTCATCCTTTAAATCAGGTGAAATGGGGAAAAGACGTAAGACCATCCCTGGAGTAAGATATGCCGAAAATAGCACTAGAATGAGAATAGAATAAGATGCGCGTCTGGAATCTAACTTGCTGTGTTATTTGGATGTGGAGAAGGGAATAAAAGGCCCCAAGGCTCTTCTCAGGGTCAGCTTTTCCCTATTTAGGTCTTAAGTTTACTGGCTTAAGGGATCTCTAAAGTTCTATCCAGGAAGCAGGAATCTGGAAGACTCATCTTTCTGAATTCAAATCCAGCTTCACATACTTATTAGCAGTATGACCCTGGGTAAGTCACTTGACCCTATTTGCCTCATTTTTCCCATTGAGAAAATGAGTCAGAGAAAGAAATGGCAAGAAAACCCCAGTGAGATCATAAAGAGTTTTAAGTGATTGAACAATAACAATAAAGGTCACAGCCAACTCTGATATCTTGTGATTCTACTTATATTTTAGCCCATAATTGTGGTGGTGGGCTTAAGGATGAAGAACAAGCTAGAGGTCATTTTCAAGAATAGTTTCATACATAGACCCAATACATAACAATGTATGTAGTGACTTGAGGAGCATAAAAACGTTTCCTTGTCCAAAGATATCTCCCTTCCTGCCTCCCATGATGCCTAAAATCTCACTATTAGTGGGAAATCCATTCCTTTGGATCTTTAATGCATTCAGAATCAACAAACATCCATTAGGCACTTGCTATGTGGAAGGGATTATGATGGTTACTTGGGATACAAAAACTTCAACACAGGGCTTGTCCTAAAGAAGCTAGAGGCAGAGCAGAACTGCTATTTCTGCCATCAACTGGTATTTGCATAACATTTTGAAGTTTACAAAGGGTTCTGCTTTATATACACCATCTCATTTGCTATTCACAATCTTCCCTTGAAGTTAAGTTATTATCCCCATATTACAGATCACAATTAAGTAATTTTTTCAGAATCACTGCAACTAGGTAAATGTCAGAGGCAGGATTCAGACACGCAGGTCTCTTATTCTAAATTCAGGCATTTTTCCAAGACATCATGCTACATGAACACAATTAAGAAGTGTGGAATGGGATAGGGCCAAAGGAGAAATGAGATTCTCTAGGAAAAATCCAAACAGGAAGAGAACATATTCAACTGGAGGGATAACTTAATGGTGGACATAGCATTTGAGTTGAGCTTTGATGGAAGAGCAAATTCCAACAGAAAGTGAAAAGGAGGGAAGGTATTCTAGGTGTGTGGGATGGTGCTTTTCTTTCCCAGAGTCCCTAAATCTTGCAAGAAGTGGGACCACCTTCAGTTCATTATTATCATCTTGTGGAGTAGTTAGGATTAGCTGACAGTTACTTGAGAAGACCCTGGGAGAATGAAAGCAAAAGTTTAAGAGTCAGAAGGTAATGAGAGAAAAAGAAACATGCCAAAGACAAATCCTTCCCAGGCTTCTCTTTGAAGCTGTTTTTTAATTGTTGTGGTTGTTTGTTTGTTTGTTTTGAGACTGTCTGCCATTCTCATCCAGGTTGGAAATGCTATGGCCACTGACAGACTGCTCGTAGTACAAAAACTTTGACCCTGCTCCATGGATGATCTGGGCAGCCTAATGTACTCCCTCCCTCCCCCCACCACTCTTAGAGGTTAATTCTATCCTTACTGAAGCTTAGAACTCCTAAACTCAATCCATCCACTAGCTCTAGTCTCCACCAGTAGCAAGGATTATGGCTCTGGGCCGCCACACTTGTTGACACTGATTTCTTTTTTATGGATGCACTTTTTTGTATCTCTGTCACTTATGGACCCTTCCCCAAAAGACAACCACCACCACAACAAAACAATCTTTTCCTTGTAGCAAAGAAGTACAATTCACAAGGATCATATGCTAAGAGTTGAGAGGCATCTAAGAGCCCAAATGGCCCAACCTCCTCTTTCCAAGATGACGATCCTGCTAGAGAAGTGACTTTGACAAGATTAAATGGGATGTAATATTGCAAAAGAATCAGAGCACTGACCATCTATGAAAATGCACATCTCATTTTGTCCCAATAGTCTGCCATCTCTCTGATGAGGGAAAAGAGATGTTCTTCACCAGAAATGTAACTGTATGTTGTACCTTCTGATGGTAGGGTTCTTTTGGAAAGAGCATTTGTCCATGGCAGAAGATCTGGATTCAGTATCTACCAACTAAATGATCAGGACAAGTCATATCATTTTTTTGGCCCTCAGTTTTCTCAGCTGTAAAATGGGGATAATTCTTGTTCTTTCTACCTTACCTTGCATAAATCTTAAATTGCACCAGAAATAAAAGCTTTTTTATTGCTGATTCCCTGAGTACCTTTGACATGATGAATAGTGGATAAATCCGTTTAAGACCAATTTTTACTTCAGTACTAGATATGCCAGTAATTCCTCATAGGCTAATGATAAGTCAAAAGATTTTTCCTCTGGGGTCTTTTCCCCTTATCAAGGGGAAATTGTTATCTAATAATAACTCGTGATTATAATCTGATGATAATACCCCATTATTCCATTGCCTTTCTAAAGAGAACCCTTTTAAATGTGTTCAAATCACTTTCTCATATATTTTCTACTGGGAAGCTCACAACAGCCACGTGATAAAGACAAGTAGGAAAGATCAGTCCCATTTTACAGACAAGGGAGCTAGGGCCCAGAGAAGTGATAGAATGATTTGTTCATGGTCATCCCAATAATGACCCCAATGATCCTCTGATTCCTGGCTCAGTGCTGCTTCCATAGGAGCCAGTTTCTGAACTTAGTTTGAGTCCCTCCAGAACACTTTAGTGAGGCAGGATCATCTGTGCTGATGTCCAGTACAGTACAATTCCCTGATCCAGAAAGATCTCAAGAGAGACCAGCAGGTACTTAGGCATGCCTGGAACACAAGCATCTGCTAGGAGGCCAGAGATAACTCTGGAGAGCTGCTAAAGCATGGCTACCAATGGGTCTACCAACCTAGGCTAAAGTAAATTGGAAAGGAGAGAAGAGGAGGGGGACTTGCAGGGAACCACCATCATTCATCCCAAGGAGAGAACACCAAGTTTGGAGTTGGGAAAAATGGGTTCAAATTCTGTCTCTGCCTATGTAACCTTGGCCAAGGCATTTAACTTCCTAATCCAAAAAATGGAGAATGTAGGGAGATAAATGAGAAGACTGCTAAATCATCTTTTGGCTCCAAATCTATGACCTTGTGAGGGTAAGTCTTATCAAGTGAAAAGGTTTCAGAGATGGACCATCCCAGAGAGCAATCCAGTAGGGTACCACCTGGGTGAAGAAGAAAGGTTACCATGGTAACAGACTCCACAAAAATGCAAAAAAAGCCAGGGGGATGCCTATAGATTTACAGTTCAAAATAAAATACTTAACAAGCACTGAAAGCAGCAAGCTTTCTATGAGACTGAATCACTGGTGAGTTTTCTTGAAGAGGAAGTGAGAAAGAGAGAGACAGATTCAGAGAAAGAAACAGACAGACAGAGACAGGGAGACAGATAGAAAGATGGACAGAGAGACAGAGAGAGAAAGAGAGAGAGACAGAGAGACAGAGAGACAGAGAGACAGAAACAGAGAGAGACAGAGACAGAGAGTGGTTCATAGAACTACATTGTCTGTTGATTCACTGACTAATCTGGTTGAGAAAGAAGGATAGGCCCAATTGATCAGAAGCATACAGGAGCTTCTATCTCTACAGATGTGTAAAGTTTTAAGGAAACCCATTCTGCACTAATACCCTCTGTCCCTCATTCTTAATTCCAAGTGGCCCCATAGTCTTGTCTCTCAAATATGATATTACACTTTTCCTTTCACTATGTAGGTCTCCAAGACAAAAATGCTCTCCCTTCTCACCACTGCAGACTCTCTAGTTTTCTTCAAAGCACAGCTCTGTTGTCCTACAAGAGAGAGACCTTTGTTGCCCTTTCCAATTCTTGAGTCTCCCTCCACAAAAATTTATTCTGTATTTACTTTGTATATATTTTGCATATGCTGATCTCTGTTCATATCATCAAATCAAGTGAGGAAACATTTATTAATATCCTTCTATGTTCCAGACACTGTGCTAAGCCCTGGAGATACAAAGAAGGGCAAATACAGTTCCTGTCCTCAAGGATCTTAGATTTTAATAGGAGAGTTAACATACAAACAACTATGTATAGGCAAATGTAGTTAGGGTAATTTGGAGATTATCTTAGAGGCAAGAGCACTAAGAATGAAAATTTCTTGGGGGCAAGACCTATTTGTTTCTGTCTTTATATTTCCAGCACTTAGCACTGAGCTTAACACAGAGATGATACTCATAGAATTGAATTGAATTGAATTTAGAACAAGATCTTTGGGAAGGCCAAAAGATTCCTACCAAATACTCAACTGATCTGAGTAATCTTTAACACTTTCACTTCTAACCCTTTATTTCCTTCAGACTTAAACATGGCATTAGAACAAGGGCTCTGAACGTTTTTGTGTCATGGATCAGCATTCAATGCAGAAGCCTAGAAAGGGATGAAGGGGACAAGGGATCATTAAATTCCAAACAGAGGAGTCTATATTTGGGCGTAGAGAGAAGAGGAAGCCACTGGAGTTTATTGAGTGTTTGTTCAATAATGAGATATGCAGCTATTGACGCAGAAGTCCCAACCCATGTGAGGGTCACTCACAAAGTTCTATTCATAGCAGTTTGGGGTTGGGAAGGTGAAGGGAGAAATCATTTGAGGCCATCCTGTTTCCAAATCCCCAATGACCTCTACTCAGTGACTGATAGACAAAGTAGCCTTTTAAAATATTAATGTTTTATTTTTATTCTGAACTTAATATTCGTCAAATATAATGGACCTTTGTATATACAAATAGAAAAATACATGGAACTTCAGTTCTCTATTATGAATAGCTTGCTTAATAACCTATAAATTTCACAACCTCTAGACTTCAATGCTATACTGCTTGTCTGATCTTCTGTATTTTTTGTCTTTCCAGTGAAGATGCCTCAATTGATAAGAGGAGCCTCAAAACTCTTTCTCTTTCTCTCTCTCTGACTTTGGGGGGAATGCTAAGCTCTTCCTTGGGAGACCTGCCCCAGGGAATCAAGATAAAGTGGTTTCATTCTGTTATCTGGATGGGACTAGTTGAGTACAGGACCACTCCTATTTAACCTGAGCTGAAGATTCCAACTCTATTGAGTTGGAAATTACCCCAGAGACACTCATTCAATTTCAAGATTTTCTATTCTGATTCCAGCTCAAACTACTCCTAGCCCCCATCAAGAGCTGCCCCCAGCTTCTAGCCAGTTTCAATTATAAAAAGAGGCAACTTGGGGCTCATTCCTTGCAGAGGACCTAACATGCTATGCCAAGGAAACCTCTCTCTCCCCTTGGCATAAGCTGCAACCCTCTGACTGCTGAAATGATATTCTCCATCAGTGTTACTCCCTCTTTATCTCTCTTACCTATTTCCCTAACCAGACCTTATTCACTTTCTCTTCTAGGATAGGATTTTTCTGCTAAAAATTTTATATCCTTCTGTCGAGACCTTGTTGCCAAGGAATTCAATCTTTCTAGCAAAGGCTGATTTCCCAATGCCAATAATAAACCTCTTTTGCCAGTTTAAATTTTCAGTTTTGTAAATTAATTTACAAAGGACCTGCGCTGCCAGAAGGGGTTCACACAACTCCATGCCCTGTGCTGAACCTCATCATTTGGGAACATAACCCTAAACCTCATTCTTTACAAGTCCAACTGTGGACTTCCTCAGACAAGGATTGTCTTTTTCCTTTCTTGGTATCCTTAGCATTTAGCACAGTAACTGGCTTATAGTATACACTTATTAACTTGTATTAACTTGGCTTGACTTGTAATACATCAGTAGGACAAGCATGAGAGGGAAGTATATGACATAGGCTCAGGATTAGGGAGAGAGCCTCATGCTAGGTTTAGAACTTGACAATATTATAAAGTTGACAGATATATCTTTGATCTTTCCATTTGTTTTCCCCTTACAATGGAATTTTCCAGGATTCTTTTGTTTCATGTTCTTTCCTTCTCAGATCATTTATCCATGTTGAGATTGAAATGACTCATAACACCTTGTAATGTGGGCACTCCCAGAATCCTAATCCTTCCATAAACATTAACTCACAGCACTAAAAAAAAAAGTATTAATGGGGAAATGTCTGATATCCCCACGAAGTAGAAGGGGTTTGGAAGGGAATAAGCATTTGTATAGTATCTACTATGTACAGTGCAGTGGCTATGTGCTCTTTACAAATATTATATCATCTTACCTCCCTAATAATCCTTAGGGAGAAATGCTATTATTGTCTCCATTTTAAAGATGAGGAAAGAAAGTGAACAGAGAACATGACTTGCCTAGGGTCTTTTGGTTGGGGAAAGGACTTGAAATCATAGCACCAATTTCATTTATTTCTAAAGCCACATCCCCTTAAGAGAGATTTTGTTCTCTCTTATACTTGTCAGGTCAGTCCTACAGATAACTGAGCAGGAAGAAAGGAGCTGTGGAAACTGTCACTTCAGGAAATGTTTAGAGAAGGAGGACAGTGGAGCTATGTGTATGGTTTACATCAAGTGGAGGTGTGGAGACCCTAGGGCCATAGATTTAAGAGGCTACTTATTCCACCCTCTTCATTTTACCTATAAGTAAACTGAAGCCAAAAACATTGCCCTAAGTTCACATAAGTAGCAACTGGCAAAACCAGTTCTGACTCCAAAGCCAATATTCTCTCTCTTTTGCTTTTTGCCTTGGGGCTACCACTTTTGTTGAATGTGAATATTCAGTTTGGAGAAGCTAAGTCTATGATCAGTCCAGCACTCTGTACCACACATTGCCTTGGTCATTCTCACATCTTGTCTATCTCTTCTTGTAATCACATAATCTATTAAATGCCAATGTTTTCTGCGAGGGTACATCCACAATGGGGAAAATCAAATAGCTATTGTCAAGAGTCCCAAAATGGACACCTTCTTTTCCTCTATGAAGCTGTTGCCTACAGATCATCATTTAAAAAAGGACAGAAGAGGAGCTTCTGAATCAGGGCTGATGCTGGCCCATTAGAAGTGGGTGTTCTGAGAAATAGGGCTTTGGTTCTACACCTGGATTTTTCTGTCCCTGTATTTGCACTCTCCATAATTTGGTAAATAAAGGAACTGGTGAAGTTGGTTTTACTGGACATGAGACATTGTTTCATGGATCAATTGGTCATGTCATATCACTATGTTCTTAATAAGAGGCCACAAAAACAATTACAATTTATCACCAATATCCCTTGCAGAGAATGAAAAAGTGGAGAAATTTGATAAAGAAGTCTTTAAAATCCTTCAGATTAAAGCAAGATATATTTCAATATTTGGTGACTTGAATGCAAAAGTGAACATGCCAAAAAAGTATCTAGAAGATATTGTTCAGGAGTAAGGAGAGAGACTATAGACTCAGAAATAATATAGAAATTTCACATTATACAGTATGACCATTTTCTTTTTGAGAATGTTCATAAGATATTAAGCATGTTAACACAAATAATGAAGCCAATTATATTTTTAATATACCAAAAAAGATTGATTACTGATGTAAGAATAATTCTTAAATCCTAA
Source organism: Sminthopsis crassicaudata (assembly GCF_048593235.1). Classification (NCBI taxonomy): domain Eukaryota; kingdom Metazoa; phylum Chordata; class Mammalia; order Dasyuromorphia; family Dasyuridae; genus Sminthopsis; species Sminthopsis crassicaudata. Next base: position 700,651,149 of record NC_133617.1, read on the forward strand.
ATTTTAAAAAGCTCTACTTTTTTAATGTTAAAGAATGAAAATTAGTGCAAAAGCAGAATAAAAACATGAAAACATATGGCACATAATAAAAATAACTCTAACTTGGCTTTTTTAATCATTATTAATGATGAAAAAGGTGAAATAGAGGAAGGATGCTACAACAATTGCATGAAAAAGTTTAATTAATTAAAATAAATTATGCAAACAGAGAGATCAAAAAAATTTATATTATTTGCTGTCTTAGTCAGCAAAGAACTGACTTATTCCCCAAGCAGAAAGATAAGTCACTTAAGGCTAACAGTACTTTAGAATAAATTCAATTATAAAATCTACAGTAGATGATGTAAAAGTATGGCTCACAAAGACATCAAGAGATTGTGAAAAATAAAATGAGTTTAAAGAAAGCTTACAAGACACTCAGTAAAGCAAAGTTAGCTTGAAAATATTTACAGTTGCCATTGGAAGAATGACCAACCGACAAAAGATGGAAAAAATCTGCATGAATTTTTATAGCAAATTTCATCATCAAAGGTAGAGTCATCCCAAATGAAATCATAAGGGAAGTGAAAATGACATCAAAGAAAAATTGTGGAAAAAAGACCAAATATACCAAATTTACAAATCTTCACAAATACAACTGTGCTCAATGAGATTGTAAAGATACTGGGAGAAAGAGGTGATACCAAATTGGGACAAGAATACAAGTATCCTTTTCTCTCAATTCATTATTCTTAGAAATCCTTAGTTAGGGTGACAATTGGAAAAGGTTTCAGTGAAAAATAAAAGTTCAGTTCTGCCTATGAGGGGAAAAAATCTCAGGAATTATTATTGTCAAGAAATGTTTACCTAGAAAATTACATACTATTGACCTACATACCTATTTTCCTATCTATATAAACTTTATATGAAATGACTTACACATGCATTGAGGACATGAAGGAATTTTAAAAGGACATTTCTATCCTTTTATAAATGAAATTACATAATAGATGACATTTTTACCATTTCCAAATTAACTTAAAGTTGTAGGAAATACAAGATCCTATTATGATTGCTTTTTTGTAGATAATGAAAAAAATCATCGTGTTTGGCAGAGCAAAACACAGCCTTAAAACTTCTCCTCCAATATGATGTCTGCTATGTACTTATCAATTTCATAAAATATTCTTAGAAGCTATTACAAGATGGTTTATTTTTTGATGATTTTCTGATGATTCATATCAAACAAGCCTTAAAACACTTTGCAAAAGTGTTAGCCAACAATGATGAAGAATATCCAGCCAGGCACCAAGTCAAGGAAGGATAATCTATACATAATGAGATCCTTCAGAGACTCCTGTCTAAAGGTGTCATTAGGGAGATTTTATCAAACTCCTGAACACTATAGAGCATCCTACAATAAGTAACTCAAAAGAGTTTGGCTTAACTATTCAAACATAGGAAAACCAAAAAGATAAAGAGTGCTTAAAGTTCAGATTATATTATGAAGACATGAAGTTAAATGAGCAATATATCCACTCCATCCATATCTACCTATCCATCTATCTCTACCTTTCTGTAGCTTCAACTATTTTTATCTCTATCTGTATCTATTTATGTCTGTTCATCTATCTTTCTATCTTAGATTAAGCCAATAGGTGATAAGTTGAATGGGTAATTTATAGAGTCCATCCATATAAATATACATAAGATATATATTATATATTATATATATATATATATATATATTTATATATATAATTTATCTATGTATTTATCTCTTGGATACATCAAATGGTCAATGAATTTGGGTGAGTAACCTATACAGTCTATCTATAAGTTTACATGTAAATATATAGATATGCATATGCAAATATATATATATGTCTTTCTATTTCTTAAATACAACAAATTCTCAATGGGTTAGGTGGATAACCTATAGAGTCTATCTATAAGTATATGTGTAAATAGGTATATATACATAGATACATATACATCTAGCCATTTATCTCTTAGATAAGGCAAATGGTCAATGAGTTGGGTAGATAACCTATAGAGTCTATCTATAAGTGTATATGTAAATATATAGATATGCATATATACATATATATATATATATACATATCTATCTATATATCTATCTCTCAGATACAGCAAATGGTAAATGTTTTGACTCCAAACCCAAATAAAAGGAGAATGGACTAAAAAGCCGTTGGCAAGTAAATAACGCTAGGCATCTCTTTGAAATAAAAACTTCTCTTTTGAACACCAAGATTGTTCCAATGATTTTGTATAGTAGTGAGTCATGCAATACTGCTGTCTCCAAAGAATTAATGTTGATCATCACCCCAAAGAAAATGGAGGGGTGTGTTAAACATGTGAAAAGACTGCAACACTTTTCAAAAAAAGAAAAAGGATCAGGAAGGAGAAGCAGTGTAAAAAAATGTCATTTAAAAACATATGATAGAAAAAGTCATACATTTATAAGTAGTGAGAGAAAGGGAAAACTGATGAGCAGCCCACATGCTCTATAGAAGTCATGTCTCTCCCAGCATGGGAAGAGGACCCTCTGATGGGATGGATAAAAACACTCCAGAAAGGGCAGAATGGATGCAATCTTCATCCTTGCAGAAAACATCCAAAGTGGTAAAATCACAGATTTATTTGAGAGTTTGTCTCCTTCCCCCACCCATGATTGTGTGCATTTTGAGAAGAGTTTTGTGCTTAGGGAAGTTAGATGATACAGTGGATAAAGCACCAGCCCTGTAGTCATAGGACCTGAGGTCAAATGCAGCCTCAGACATTTAACACTTCCTAGTTGTATGATCCTAGACAAGTTAGTTAACTCTAATTCAGACGCACAGATTTATGTAATGGTTTGGGCTCTACATTGTGAGAGTCTAGGCACATAATAGCCAGTGGTGGGGCAGGATTAGTTATTTCATAGGAGCATTGACAGCCAAGTCACTAAGTTCTTATGCTAACAATCATAGTACCCTCATAGACAGAAGTAATAAGACCTGGACAGAGACTTTTGTTGTTGTTTGGTTGGATGACTCTATGCAACCCCATTGGGGTTTTCTTGGCAAAGATAAGTGGCCTGCCATTTCCTTCTCCAGCTCAATTAACAGATGAGGAAACTAAAGCAAATAAGGTTAAGTGACTTGCCCAGGATCACACAGGTGGTCCTGAATCCAGTCCCAGTGCTCTATTCATTTAGCCACTTAAGTTCCTCTTTGACATCAAGATACAATCACATAAATCTAAGAACTCTTGGAGAGTATCCCAATTTGCTTATTTTAGATGAAGAAACAAGACCTTAATCATGAAGGCACCTGCCCAAGGTCATAGTTAGTTAACAGAATCAAGACAAGAATCCCAGTCTCCTTTTCTCCCAGTCTAGTACTTTTGGAAAGTCAGGGTGAAAAAGATTGCAGTAAGAAGCAAGAATTCAGCTACCCCAATCTCCCTGCATAAGCGTTCTTCCCTTCTCTGGGCAATTAACTCAATAATGAATAGCTGGGTACCCTATTGAACCTTTCAAAAAAGTACATATCATTAATTCTGCCACGGTATGTCCTGCTGTTCAAATGAGCTCGTTCCCTACCTCTCTCCTTCCCTTCTTTGTCTGGGGGCCAATGATGAGCAGTGGGGTTTCTGCTCAGTCCTTTAGCAGTTATGTTCGATTAATCAAAGAGTCAGCTAAGAAAAGATATCCTGCAAGTCATCGAAATGTCAATTTCCCCTGATTACTTTTTAGAGCTGGTCTCTTTGGAGCAATTGAGACTCCGTGCCTCTCTAAATTCTTCCCAAAACTTGTCACAAGATGTCAGGGCATGGGACCTTAGTAGTTAGAATAACAACAGCTGAAATGTAGGCTACATGCCACAAGTTTTACAGAATGTTTTCTAAATATCATCTTAATTAATTCTTGCAATAACCCTACGGGGGAGGCTCTCTACAGACATTACTGTCTCCATTTTACAGATGAGGTTTGATCTAGCAAGTGTCCATGATTACCCAGCTAATAAATGTCCAGGTGGGATTCAGACCTTGCCCTCCATTAATGACAAGTTCAAAGTTCTTTCTGTACATCTGTGTTTTCACTCTCACTTGTCAATTATTTAATCAAAATAGCATTTGGTAAGTGCCTACTATGTGCCAGATGCTGCACTAAGTGCTGGGGATAAAAATAAAGGCAAACAATGATAGGCCCTGCCCTCAAGGAAGTCACCAAGTGATGGAGGACCCAACATCCAAAGAAGATATAGATGGATTAAAGTGAGGGGATCATCTTCAAAAGAAGGTACTAAGATCAAGAGAACTGGAAATGGCTTATTGTGGGAAGTAAGATATTTGGGGAGGGAAACACCTCTGTGAAGACAAGGGGATGAGGAGAGGATGGAAACAACTTGGTTGAATGGAAGATAGAGAAGATAAGGGGAGAGCTTGGGGATGTGAGTTGGATTTATTAGTTTAGTATTTTTGGCCTTCCAATAAGACCTGGACTTGTATCTTTCTCTATTAAAAGGAAAGGTCATTGGATTAAGCTATTACTACTTGAATATACTATACTATTAATACTTGAATTCTCTGCCTAAAAGTCTTACTATTATGAAGAGAGCCCCCTCATTTTAGGTTGCCACTATAAAAAGCACAGATGTGAATGACCTTGGAAAATAAGAAACTTCATGCTAACTTACAATGTTATTCTTTACTGAAAGAGAAACTTATTGGTCAAAAAAATTGTTAATTCTTGAAAACACATTTTCTTATAGCAGTAAATATGATTTTGTCTCTCTATATATAATAGCTTTATAACACCTGGTCTAGGCCTGTGCCCAGAGTATAATACAACTCAGCACTTATGTATTCCATTCTGACTGATCATTGATTAAGAAATTTGGGTGTATAGAGTACTATGCAATTGATTGCTTGTCAGTAGGCCTCAGTCAACCTGAAAACAAGCATTTCGATGCAGAACTTTAACATCTATAATCAGTTGTCTTTAGTCATAAATAGAGCTGGAGGCTGTCTATATATTAATTTCAAGGTCACCAAGCAAAAACTACTTGCCCCAAATCTTTTCTTTAGCTGCCTGCTGACTGATGTCTGACACTCTTTCATTGGAGGACAAAACCTTTCCTCAGGAATAGATAAACCTGAGAATAGAATTTCCCTTAGCATAGTATCTTCAATCCTCTTTCTTGAAAAGTAGATGGGAACTCAGAGACTAATGCAGATGTAGGAAGAACAGATCATTTCCTGAGAGCAGCTTGAATAGGGAGAGGGGAGAAAGATCACTGAGGCTCTGGGAACCTGCTATGGAAAGGCAGGAAGAAAAGAAACACTTGAAATGTTATTTTTTAAAATTTATGGTAATGAAAACATCAACAAAGAGCCTCTGAGTCACTCACTCCACTACAGATAAGGCACGCTCCCAGGCAAGAAGGGTGGTTCATCCCAGGACTGTGTTTATATTACTGCTTTAGAAGCTCAGGGAAGGGGGAATAGTGGTAGGCTCAGAGGCTTGGTTTTCAAGGCCATAGTCCAAAAAGGCATCATGTAAAGCACTGGACTAGACTGGATTTAGAGACTTCAGCTTGAGTTTTAGCTAAAACACTTCTTTATTAAGTGATATTAATCAAGACTTTGCCCCTCACAGAGCATTAGTATCTCTGAAAGCTGATTGGGAATCTGCACTGTCTTGAATCAAAATGGTAAACCTCCATATGAGAGCCAGGGATGTGTGTGGGAGGAAGGAGCCCTCTGTTCAAGGTGGAAGCAACCTGAAAAAGATCGGAAATGGAGTAAGTCAAGTCTCCTGTGCTGATCAGCAATTGGATTGGGCCCATGGGTGACATTTCCCACCTGGTGAGATAGATAGGAAGGAAGGAAGACAGGGAAGGAGGGAAGGAGGGAGGGAAGGAGGAAGGAGAAAGGAAAGAAGGAAAGAAGGAAAGAAGGAAAGGAAGAAAGAAAGAAAGAAAGAAAGAAAGAAAGAAAGAAAGAAAGAAAGAAAGAAAGAAAGAAAGAAAGAAAGAAAGAAAGAAAGAAAGAAAGAAAGAAAGAAAGAAAGAAAGAAAGAAAGAAAGAAAGAAAGAAAGAAAGAAAGAAAGAAAGAAAGAAAGAAAGAAAGAAAGAAAGAAAGAAAGAAAGAAAGAAGGGAAGGAGGGAAGGAAGGAAGGAGGCAAGGAGGCAAGGAGGCAAGGAGGCAAGGATGGAGAAAAATAGGAAAGAGAAAAGGAAATCAAGGTGGTTTGACTAGAACAAAGGTTCCAAGTCAGGGATCTGTGAATTTTAAAAAAAAAAAATTTTGATAAATCTATTTCAATATAATTAGTTTCATTATAATCTAGTGTCTTACTTTATGCATGTAAATATCTTATTTTGAGAAAGAAGCCAAAAGGCTTCATCAGACACTGCCCAAGAAGGTCATGGAAAACTTTTATTAAGATCCCTAGATGATTTCTGATATTCCTCCAAGTCAAAATCTTATAGCCTCATCATTCTTTGAGAGATAAAGCTATGTTAGGGTAATCAAACCAATTTGAGCATTTCCCTCATGCCCCCAATTCTGGTGTACTCTTCTGCCCTTGTACCTGATTGGCCAGTGGCTAGAACAAGTTCACAAGTGTATCTATTGATAACTAGGCTTGTACTAAGTCACTGAGCAGAAGTATTGAGTACACAAGCTTAAACACCAAGTAGCTTATTTTAAGTTGATCCAGAGTATTCTCTCTGACTCAGAGACTTCTGGCCCAACATTAGGGGACATGTAGAAAGATCATAGGGCCATAGAATGCCATTAGAGGAAGGGACACCAGAACTTAATCAGTTAGAAGATGGACTACCAAAGATGAAGAGGTTTTAAGAAATAGACTATCAGAGCTGTTAAAACATTTCAGAGCTGGAAGAAGCTTAAGAATATAAAATGTTAGCACTAAAAGGAGACCTTATAACCCAGAATGTTAGAGCTGGTAAAGACCTTAGAATATGAAGGAAAATCCTTAGAACACATAATGTTAGAGCTGATAAAGATCTTAGAACATAAAGAAAGGGGCCTTAGAACACAGAGTGTTAGAGCTTGGAGGAACCTTAGAACATAGGATGTTAGAGCTGGTAAAGATCTTGGAACATAAAGAAGCTTTAGTATACAGAATGTAAGAGCTGGAAGGAATCTTAGATCACAAAATGTTAGAGCTAGTGAAAATCTTAGAACATAAAAGAGAGAGAGATGTTAGAACATAGAATGCTAGAGCTTGGAGGAACTTTAGAACATAAAACATTAGAGTTGGTAAAGAAAGGGGCCTTAGAACACAGAATGTTCAAGCTGGGAGAACATAAAATCTGACTCCCTCAATTTGAAAAGTGGGGGATTAAGGCCCCAAGAGGACAATTCTCTCTCCTAATCATATAAAGCAGATTAGCTGCAGGATCAGGTTTAGAATCCTTCCCTTCCCTGGGGGTTTTAAGGAAGAAAACAATAAAATGCCAGATGTATATTTTAAGAACCAATACTTCCACATATATGAAGCAAGAAGAGGCATAATTGCCTTTTACCACATGGACAAGAACTCAGTGAGGAGCAAGGACCATGAATTGCTCCTACAGCTCATGGCTCTCATAAAGAGAAACTACCCAGCAATAAAATAACTTAAAGAAAAAATGTCTTCTATTGGCAAAGTAGGCCTTTCTTGAAAGTTTTCTAAGTGAATGACCCCTCCAGAGTGAAGAATGACCAATAAAAACTAAACAATCATTGCAAGGGAAGAGTGGCTTTGAAGATACTGTCGACTCCATTAATCAAGGGAATGAGTGGCCATAAATCCAAGCAGGAGGGAAATGAGGATCTTCATAAAGAGTGACTCCATTTTTATTAGGTTTCTGAAGACGGGTGTTATCAACAGTAGAAAGTGAAAAAAAATTCTGGGTATGATTAGGAGCAGCCAAGAGGAGCGGAGGGCTTTTATGAGGGAGGACACAACTCTAGCTGTAATATACGGTGTCTTTTCAGGGCCATAGGGGGTAGGGGCAGAAACACTGAAAAGCTGGGGGTCAGCCAGGGGATGTAAGTGCTAGCGGGCAATTGGGAGAGAAGGATCTGAAGCCTGATCATATGTAATGGACTTGGCTGGAGATCAGGAGCCAGGAAGACATAGAAACTGGGTAGGAGAATGATTGGTGACACTGACCGTCAGAACTTGATGCTGAAGGGGCCGTCTGGCCTAGTTGGGAGGCACCAGACAAGTTCAATTCCAGGCACAAATGCCTGCCAGCATAGCTATATTAAGGTTACAGGGTCATATTTTTCCTCCCTGATTTTCTCTTGCAACTGGATCTTCTAAATTGATGATGTCTCATGTTATGCTTGTAGATAAAATGGAGAAATGAAGGCTAGATAAGCATATGCAAGGTAAATGCATTTAGAGCTGGGGGTATAGTTAGATAAAAAAATGCAAAGATTTTCTCTCTCTCTCTCTCTCTCTCTCTCTCTCTCACACACACACACACACACACACACACACACACACACACACACACACACAGAGCAATCCATGTCTCATCTCCACATTCCCTCCTTACTTCTGTCTCACAGAGAACCTCTTTGTCTTTTAAAATAGAGCTCAGGGAAGGTAGGTGGTCCAGTGGATAGAGCACTAACCCTGGAGTCAGAAGCATTGAGTTCAAATCCAGATTCAGGCACTTGACACCTATTAGTCCTGGGACAAGTCCTCCCTCCCCCACCCAAAAGAGTATCTGGAAGGCCTGAATTCCAACTAACTATTGTGGAGAGGAAAGGCTTCACATGGAGAAGGTGGGCCAAGCTAGGCCCTAAAGGGTGGATGTAGATAAGTGGAAAAGGCATTCTAGTTGTGGGGCTATAGCATTATGTACACCACAATACTTTGCACACAGCAGGTGTTTAATCAATGGGGATTGGCTGACTTGGAGAAATAACAAAGAAACATGAATGATCATAGATGAGACTGGCTTAACTGGAACATGTGGTTTTAGAGATGGAGAGAAGAGAGATCTGGAGGGATTGGAAGGATGTGTGTGTGTGTGTGTGTGTGTGTGTGTGTGTGTGTGTATGTGGTATGTGTGTGTGGGGTTATGAAAAGGAGTCCCCTGAACTTGTTTTTCTGATTGTTTTCTGACAAGTGGGGGAAGGGGCTAGATTATGAGCGCCTTTAAATACCTTGGATTTGACATATGACAGGTGGTAGGGAGCTATTGAAGAGGCTTGACCAAGAGAGTACCCTGAGGAAAAAGCATAGTTTAAGGCTAGTCCACCTGGATAAGTAGAAGAAATTAGTCAAGCAAAAAGAGTCAAAACAAGAAATGGAAGAGGAAAGTGCTGCCATCTAAATACAAGCTCCAAGAAAGAGATTATGAAGTCATGGAAAGAGTATTAGATTTAGGGTCAAAGGACCTAGGTTCAAAGCCTCGTTACTTGTAATTTAGGGCAAATTTCTTCATCTCTATCAATCCTCATCAATTCAGCCAGATAAAAAAGCGGAACTGGATGACTTATAAGGTTTCTTCCACTTTAAAATCCTAAAATCTTGCGTTTCTTCTTGTTTTCAGGCTCCCCCCTCTCTCTGTTTCTCTCTATCTAGCTCTGTCTCTCTGTCTCTGTTTCAGGTCTTTCTGTCTCTATCTCTGCCTGTATCTCTTTCTTTCTCTGTGTCTATATACTTATCTACATAAATATATATCTATATCTCTATATCTATCTATATCTTTCTCTCTGTCTCTCCATCTCTTTCTATCTCTGTCTTTCTCTCTCTGTGTGTCTATCTGTCTCTCTGTCTCTCTATATGTGTATATACACATATATATTCTTTCTTTCTCTCTTTCTGTCTCTGTCTCTAACTTTCTCTATGTCTGTCTCCATTTCTGTCTCTCTGTGTCTCTGTCTCTGTCTCTCCCTCTCTCTTTCCCTGTCTCTCTGTCTCTTTTTCTGGCTGACTGACTGCCTCTTTGTGTGTGTGTGTGTGTGTGTGTGTGTGTGTGTGTGTGTGTGTGTGTGCTCATGAAAGGAATACATGCTCTCACTCCCTGCCAGATGGAAACCAACAGGAAATCACATTCTTGATGAGGCTGGTGTCTCCAGGCAGCCAGAGACTGTGTGTTACTGCCCTAGGTCCTTATCAGCATGACCCACTCTATCAGTAGTTGAAGTAATGAAAGTCGAAGAGAAATCTGCCCGAAGCCCAGCCTTATTGATGCTGTTGATTGTCGTAGCTAGGGCAGAGGCTGAGAGTGGGGGGGACTCCTGTGGAAGCTTCTAACCTTCTGGGTGCTGAGTCAACAGAAAAGGGAGTTGTCTGCTCAGCCTCCCGGCCAAACAAACTACTGACTCACAGAATCTGAAAGGAAGAGGAACTTTTGAAGCAATTGAATCCAATCTTCCTCCTAACACAGGAAAAACTCTGACACATCCCTAAAAAAAAATGGTCAGCCATCCTCTGCCTGAATACCCCAATGAGCGGCAGCTCACTGCCTCCCAATAATCTCATGTATTATGGTACAGTAAACAGAGTACTAGTCGGAGCAGCTGCATTCAGATCCAAGCTCTGTTACCTAATACAGGTGAATTAGTGTTCACTAGCACTAGGAAAGTCACTTACCAGCAGGCTCAGTTTCTTCATTTGTAAAATAGATTTAAGAATAGTAATTACATTCTAGCTTCTGTGAGGGTTAAAAGAGATATCATAAGTTCTTTGCAAAATTTAAAGTACTGTATAAATGTTGCCATCATCATCATCACCATCATCATCATCTTATGAGTCTGAACAAGTCATCTCACTTCTGGACCTCATTTATAAAATGAGAGAGTTGGAACAGCCAGGTGGTACAGTTAATAGAACACCAGCCCTGAAATCAGGAAGACCTGAATTCAAATCTGACCTCAGACACTTTACACTTGCTAGCTGTGTGACCCTGGGCAAGTCACTTAACCCCAATTGCCTCATTAAAAAGTAAAAAAAAATGAGAGAGTTGGGCTAGAAACCTTGAAGTCCTTTCCAGCTCTCAGACTGTGGTCCTCCTAGTTCTATGTAAGGTTCACTGGATGCTTATTCTCCCACAATACTCAGGGGTGGGGATTATAGTCCTATTTACAGATGTGTAAACTTAGATCCTAAGAAGTTCAGCAACTTATTGATTTCTGGTAACAATACTAATAAGAGATGTCAGGGTGAGAATCACACTGATTAATAGGTAGTTGTATTTGTTGGAAAATTCTCTTCTGTGTTAAATTGAAACCTATTTCCCCAATGGGCCCTGGTTGCATATTCTGGAGCAATAGAGAATGAAGATGCGAAATTATAGAATTTTGGAGGTGGAAGGAACTCAGAGGTCACTTAGTCCAAATCATACCTGACCAAGAATCCCTCATCCATTATCTTTAACAAGTGGTCCTTCAGTCATTACTTTAAGATATCTACAAATTGGCTCTAATTATGAGAAATTCTGTTCTCTGCCACAAAACAAACAAATTCATAACAAATGAAAAAAAAGCTCTAATTAAATCTTTATCATGTGCCAGGTATTATGTTAACTGTTGGGAATATAAAAACAAACAAGCAAGATAGTCCCACCCTCAAGAAGCTAACATTCTAATAGAGGAAGATAATACATCAAAGGTGAAAAGCAAAGTGGAAGTGAGAGAATATGAAGTCAACAATAGGACTTGCAGATGGATAGGAAGTAGATTGGGAAGCTGCGACCTAGCTAGCTAATATGAAAGCTTATCAGTCAGAGCTTAGAGCCCAGAAGTGGGAGTCAGAGTTCTGGTGGGAGAAGGAGAGAGACAAAGTGGAGGTATCATGGTTTGGAGATATCTGGGAAGTATGTAACAATGATCTCCTCTACCTCCCCTCCCCCAAATCTCCTTTTTTCAGGCTAAACATACTATTTTCTCAAATACTCTTCATATGAGTGTCTAGATAATCCTAATCACCATCCTGCATCTCAAAAATTATTCTCTTTTAATATGTAACACCCCCCCAACCTGATCTAGTCTGAGCAATGTAAAATATCAGTTCTCATTTGATCTACATGGAAACATTTCCAACTTTGTTTTAAGATTAGTTGATCAAAGTAGAAGGAACTTTAGACATCGCCTTATTCAATCCCTTCATTTTACAGATGTGGAAACTGAGAACCAGAACAGGGAAGGAATCTGCCCAAGTTCATGCAGCTTCTAGCTGGCAATGTGCACTTGTGTTTGTGCCTTGTCTTGCTAACTCTAAATTACATTATATTACACCATGCCTTTCAGTTGGAAAAAGGAAATGATATTAAGAATGGATGAGTCTCAATTGTTAAAATGTAGTCTTCACTTGATGGATGCCATGAATAGGCAAAAGGCAACAGAGGAGCAGCTTTTTAATTAAAATTTAGCACAAGTCTGATGTCTAAGACCCATAGCTCCACAAGTGTACCTGAGTCAGAAGGGAGCACATCCACTAACCAATGAATAATCTATAGCAATATATTCAATTAAGATAAGGACAAAGGATGCATAGCTCTGCTGTGGAAACACCAATCTCTGGGTAGACAGGTAGTATCTCAATGACCCTCTTGAAAGCAAGCTTGCAGATCTCTAAATTTCAAGCTTCTTGGGCTGAAACTCCCACTCCATAACTCAGTGTCTGACACTATTAAGAAACTCTGATTACTGATCTAGCTCAGTATTCTTGTTTACTGATTTGGACTCAATGGAGGAGTGTGTGGATAAATTTTTGTAACAATTAGCTCTGAAAAAAATTAATACATGGCACACTTTTAAAATTTAATATGGATTATTGTTATCTTCTTCATTACATTCTTAAGTGTTTGTTAAAAACCAGAGAATTAAATAACTTCACAATAAACCAACCCCTTCTTTGTAACCTTTGCTGATTTCTGAGGTATAATTGCTCATGATGATAATTTAACAATTGAGCCTGTTCAAGCTGACTCTAGCATGCCTTTTTTTCCATCCCTCTTTCCTTGAGGAAGGGGGCACCTATCAGCCCCTTAGCATGGAGAATAGCAGATGATTCTCATCTAATAGGAGAAAAAGAAGTAAACTGGATACACATATCATTGGAAAGAGTCTAGTTGCTATGGCAAACCACTCACATAGGTAAATGAAAACCTTTGAAATCCATCAGCTATTTAGTTTCCTCTTGACTTAGAAGTGGAATATTAGTGACAAACTTGGGTTTCATTCTCTTTCATAATCATTATCATGTACATTCTTTATAACTAGTAGATAAAATGTCATTGTGACATAGAGTGAATATCACTAGATTGGGAGGTAAAAGACCTGACTTTATGCTTGACTCTGCCACTTATTGATCATATTTCCTTGGGCAATTTATCTTTCCACCCTGAACCTTTGCTCCCTCCTTTTTAAATGATGAGGGCTATTCCAGATGGTATTTAAGGTCTTTTCCAGCTGTGAAATTCTTTTTTTATGACTAATAAGTGATATTAAAGATACTGTCCTGCCTATCCCAAGCTCAAGCTTTTTGGTCAATGTTGTCTTGAGATTATTTCAATTTTAATCAGACAATCACACTCTCTGAAAGTCAAGTATTCAAGAGCAGAATCTAGTCTTTCAATCAAGCAATTTAACACATATTTAATGATATGCACACTTCATAAATATGCATCAGGGTAACCGAGAATAAATGAGCAGCAGTTCACTCAAATTACTATAATTAATATCACCCTTAGATAGTCCCGAACAACAAGAAAGTTTATTTTCTAGTTTTCTCTGCCTGAATTATGAGTAATCCTGTGGCATTTATAGAGAGCCTATAGACATTGGGCTTCCATTATCCCATTTTATCCTCATAATAATCAGTAAGGTAATTTAGAAGTATTTTCCCAGGACTTGGATTAGATTTACTACATGTTCCATTTTCTTCTCTTATTTTAAAATCTGAACATGTTCCCTTTTCTGGTCTGATAGAACTTTTCTTATTCTTCACAATCTTTCAAATATTATTAAAGTTCAGTAATCATTTTGGTCAATTTTTTCAGTATTTAAAAATGACGTGAATTTATTAAGAATAACTAAGTGTTTCCATACTATCTCTGTACTTTTGAGGACCATCATTTTATTATCAATTTTTTATCATTTTTTCCAAATCAAAGTTACAATGAATTCTCAGTGAGTCCATGTGGGTTGCTTCAGACATCTCCCATTTTTCCTCTCCATTAGAATTGTTCCCTTTGAGTTTTTAGAAAAAATTTTGAAAGTTTTCCATCCCTTCCAAGTGATCATTTCTGACAAAGTTTGGTTCACTGAGTCTCTTTTTCCCCCCTCCAAACCCTTTAAGATGTACTCCCCTAAAATTCAGGATAAACACTAAACTATATCTGTCTTTCCTTTTTTCTGTCACAAACTTTAGGAGGCTAGGGTTTGGAGAAAGTGTGTTAGTATGTTGCCAGGAATAAAAAAAGTCATAAGTATATGGCCAGAGTTGGGGGCAGAGGCAAAGTCAGTCCTAGTTGAGAACAAAGTCTGATTGGCCACCAACTGTGATCTTGGCCTCTGAAACATAGGGCTCAAGGGTTCTTAGCCATCTCTCTCTCTGTTTCTACCTCTGTGTGTCTCTCTCTCTTTCTCCCTATCTTCCTCTCCCTCTCCCTCTCCCTTTCTCTCTTTTTATGTCTTTATCCCTGTCTATGTAATATCTATCTATGTATCTCTCTACATCTCTATCTATAGCTATCTTTCTATCTGTACCTATGTACCTATCTATATCTTTCTATCTACCTATCTATATATTTGTTTATCTGTATCTCTCAATCTATTTGTCTGTCTATATCTCTATCATCTCTACAGATATCTATCCACCTATCTATAATAACTATCTTTTTATCTCTCTTTCTCTCTATCTACGATTTTTTATCTATATCTGTCTCTCCATCTCTATCTACCTATCAATTTATCTCTATCCAACATCCATATCTTTATCTCTAAGATCTATATCTTTATTTCTATCATCTATCTCTTTATGCCTATCTACTTATCTCTAACATCTCTCTTTATTTCTATCATCTCTTTATATCTATCTCACCTATATATCTATCATTTATCTCTTTATCCATCTTTATCTTGTTTTCTCTCTCTTTACCTCTCTCTCTCTCTCTCTCTCTCTCTCTCTCTCTCTCTCTCTCTCTCTCTCTCTCTCTCTCTCTCTCTCTCTCTCTCTCTCTCCCCCCCCTCCTCTCTCTCTCTCTCTCTCTCTCTCTCTGTATATATATATATCTGTAGATAGCCTGGAGTCCATGTATATATATATAGAGAGAGATATAAAATTAATTTAATAATAATAATAATAATAAATAAAATAAATTTAATTAAATCTAATAAATAATTTTATGTACATACACACACATATATGTTTAATTGTCCATGGACCCCATGTTTAGAATGCCTGGTTCTGGGTAATAAGAAATGAAGGAGGACTTTGGACCTAAGTCTTCCTGACCACAAATCTATGTCCTCTTTCCCCCATGTCGCCATTCCTTTAATAAGGTCAGTAGTAACAATCAGATATTTGGGTCTGAGCTAAGCACTTCTAGTTACAAAGTACTACCCAGAGAAAGCAGAAAGGGACAAGTATTGTTGTTTGTCTTTTAACAGAGAAACTCAGAAGACTTCAGAGACCCTCCAAGTTTTTATGGATTAAGAAATTGAGGCCCACATTTGGAGAAATGACCTGTCAATAGAGAGCATACATGAAACTCAAACCCAGAATCTTTTGCACGCAGCCCTTTGTTCTTTCTGCTAATCCACACTGCTTCTGAAGCTGGGGCATCTGGGAATGGACATTTAAAGCCCAGTTTTGGCTCGGCCATGAAAAGCACTCCCTCTGCGCTGAGAACGCCTTCCATTCACATTACATTTTTACTGATCCCCACCACACACCATTAAGTGTAATGCTTTCAATTATGGTTCCCAAATACGCATTTAATTTCAATTCAACAAGATGGTTCCAAGTTAATAAAATTAAAAACAGCAAGTTCATCAACTGTGTAATAGTTAATGTCTTCAGTACTGAGCAGAAGCAATGCTGGAATTAACAGCTGTCTTATCACATGCAAATTAAATTCAGCCCCGGAAACTTCATCTCTTTCCTGGGCCCACCTGGGAAGATCAGGGCTGAGCTTGCTGGCCCTGGTTTTATGAAGATATGCATGGGAGAATATCATTTGGGGCCAGGTATGGGGAGGACAAGCCACTCTGAGATCCCAAGGAAGAGCTAGGGAAGGGAGAAAAGATAAGAAAATCCACTTAGTTTGAGAATGGAAGCTCAGAACTTCTCTGAGAAGACTCATAGAATCAGAGGGCCTTAGAACTCTCATTTTGCAGTTGAGGAGACAGAGGCACAAAGAAGTTAATTGACTTGCTTAGGATCATATAAATATATAGTAAGTCCATCAATAAGCAGTTATTAAATATCTACTGTGTGCCAGGCACTATAATAAGCACTGAACTCCTATCTCGATTTGAACCTAGAGCTGCCAGACTCCAAATGTATCTATTATACATCACAAGTCCAGATTTCTGGCCTGTCAAAAGGTAAAAACAACAGCCCTATAGTCCCCAAGAAGTCCCCCAAGAATGACAATAATCCAGAGCTAGAACGTTGGAGTTGGAGATAGAGGAATCTATCTGGGTTAAAACCCAGGCCCTACCAATCACCATCCATATGACCTTGGGTGAGCCATTTAGCTTGTCTGGGTCTAGATTTTATAGTCTAAAAAGGGAAGGAAAGGGATAATCATTTATGTAGCTCCTATTATGTACCAACCTTGTGCTAAATATTTTTATAAATATTATTTCACTTGAGATTCACACCAATGTCACAAGGTCTTCATATTACAATTGGGGAAACTGAGGTAAACAGAGATTTTTTTTTTTGGGGGGGTGACTTGATCAGGGTCATACAATTATGTATGATACAGACACATAAGTGTCTGAGGCACGTTTGCTCTCAGGAAGATGAGTCTTCTTATCTCCAGGTCCAGGAATTTATCTACAGAACTACAGTGGGATATGAAATGATCATTTCACTGTCCTGAAGCAGACTCAGAGAGAGTAAGAAACATTTTGGAAATACATGGACTTGGAATCCAAAAGAACTGAGTTGAAATCCAGCCTCAGGGTAAGTTACTTAATCTCTGTTTACCTCAATTTTCTCAATTGCAAAATGGGGATAATAACAGCCCCCATCTGGGATCCCAGAGTTGTGATGATCAATTATAAAGCATTTAGCATAGTGCCTGGCATATAGTAGGAGCTTAACAAATGCTTGTTCCTTTCCCTTCCTTCCCACTTTTTATATACTCCATTTCTACCTCTCATCTGTATACTGTACAAGATAACAATATACACATTACCAAAGTCCTTTGTAAATCTTAAAGTGTTATAAAAGGAGGAGATTTTATTAGGACCGGGTCATAGAATGTTAGCATGGAAGGGAACTTAAAAGTAACTCACCTAACCTCTTTTTTATAGGAAAGGAAACTGAGACTCAAGGAACAAAAGTGATTTAATTGAAGTATCACAATCAGTTGGTGGCAGTAGAGGAACTAAACCTAGGGCCTAAAAATTAATTAATTCCCTAATTAATTCACTGTGTAATTAATTTACTTATTATTTTATATAATTTATATATTAATTTAATTATTAATTAAGATTAATTCACTAATTCCCATTACATCTGAAGTAAATTGACTAGACTATAAGCTAGTAATGCAGGAAATAGAATTTATTTAAATTTTAAATTTCTTCTCTGCACACAGCAGGGACTTAAAGATGTTTTGAAAAATTGAACACTTGGTGACCTCATCAGCTCCCATAGATTCGATGATTGTCCCTATGTCAATGACTCTCAGATCTATCTATATAGCTCTAGTCTCTCTCCTGTGTACCAACCACTGATGGGACATTTGGAACTAAGGATCCCATAGGCATCTCAGTTTGTTCAACAGGTTTTATCAGGGTCCTACTGTCCTTCCTGTTTCAGAGATTTGCAAGCACTCTGAACCTCAAGTTCATCTTTTGTTAAAAGAGGGGCTTGGGAACCATTATGGAAACACAGAAAAGACATTAACCCTAGAATTAGTCAATTATTTATTAAGTGCTTTCTGTGTGCCAGGTACTGTCCTAAGGGGTATGGCGCCAGGCAGACAATGCAAAGATTGGTGTGACAATTGTGAAAAGTCATCCTATGTAATTAAATCATAGACTACTGGATGGAAATAAAGTATAAAAATAATGGAAAGGTAGTAAAGGGTCAGACTGTGAAGGTCTTTAAATGCTAAATAAAAGACTTTCGTTTGATCCAGTAGATAATAGAGAGCTACTGGACTTTATTGAGGAAGGGATGTGATGTAGTCAGACTTATGCTTAAGGGAAGTCACTTTGACAATTCAGTGAAGGATGAACTGAAGTGGAGAGAGATTTGAGATACTAAGATCAATTGGGAAGTTGTTAAAATGGTGAAAGTAAGAGGTGATTCTGAACAATGGCGGCTGATTGACTAGACAGAAGGGGACATAAAGGTGGTATGTGGAAGTAAAAAGGACACAATATGACAACAGTCCTAGGGACCTAACGTGGGTGAGCAATAGAGAAGTGGAGAATAGCACTGAGGGGGTAAATCTGGGTGACTAGGAAGATGTTCTCAACAGAAAAAAAAATTAGGAAAAGAGGGAGATTTTGAGAGGAAAAATTATGAGTTCTGCTGTGGAAAAAACTAAAGGAGTTGGGAGAGAAGCCAGGGTATGGTGGGAACATCAGTGATCATGAGCTGAATGAAAAGCCAATAAAAGAATGGTCAAATACACAGAGCAACATCATGAAAATCTGGAAAGGATAAAAGTATCCAGGAGCAGAAGGTGTGATCTTCAGAGACTAAGACTGGAGAGAGGTCAAGAAGGATGAAGATAAAACAATGGCAATTAAAGATCAAGAGGCACTTTGGAGAAAGCAGTTTCAATTGAATGAGCTTGGAAGCCACATTTTGGAGAATTTGGAAGTGAGAGAGTGGGAAGAGAAGGCACCCAATGCTTTGGGTTTCTTCTGGGTGGGTTTATAGTTTTATTGTTGGAGATCTTCAACATTTTTTCAAACTCCAAATTTTATGAACCCATGAATTGGATAAAATTATTATTATTATTTCTATTATTTGCATCCAAGTCTTTATGACTCTAAATAGGGTTTTCTTAGCAAAGATACTGGAGGGATTTGCTGTTCCTTCTCCACCTCATTTTAAAGATGAAGACACTGAAGCAAAATGAAGTGACTTGCCTAGGGTCACACAGCTAGTGATTAATTTGAACTCTGGTCTTCCTGATTTCAGGTCTAGTACTCTATCCACTGACTCACCTAGCTGGCCTTGGGTTATAATACCATCCTATAAAATATCTATTCAATCTACTCAGCTCCTGAGAGTCAGAGATACATTCATTCTTGATCATAATAAATACTGAAAATATTTATATTGGAATCTCCCTAGGTTAGGTTTACATTAAGCATCAGCACTTTAAATTGTAAGATGAGGCATAGTGGGGAAAACTAGTCAGAGTACCTGAATTCCAATTTCAGGCTTCCCCCTTCCTCTAGCATCTATGTGACCTTGGATCAATGACTTTATCTCTCTAGGCCCAGAGGCCTTAGTGACTTAATTTCTTCATCTATAAAATTGGTTAGATTATGTGGCCTCTGAAGTCCTTCCTAGTTCTAAATGTATGGTTCTATTATTGAATTGATCTCCTGCTCCTGGATATGTCGCTGCCACCTAGACTATGACTGACATAAATTTCATGGAAGCCAAAGCAAGATAGCCACGTGTTTGGAACATTTTTGGGAGTAAGGATGGAAATTTTGTTTACCTGATTTGGAATAGGTGACCTACAATATTTTTGTCAATACTGAGATACTGTGATTCTCAACTCAATGTGATGGTTATCTAATCATAGAGCCAGGAAGACTTAGAGGCCATTGAGTATGATGTCTCCATTTTGAAAAGGAGGAGTCCAAGGAAAAGAGAAGTATCTTTTTCAGCAATAACTTTTTATTTTCAAAATATATGCAAAGACAGTTTCCAATTTTCCCCCTCCCCTCCTACCACCCCCTTCCCTAGACAGCAAGTAATCCAGTATGTGTTAAACATGTGCAATTCACAAACAAGCAGAAAGAAAGAGAGAGAGAGAAA